>NW_026704884.1:0-19316 GCF_012432095.1 Onychostoma macrolepis
GGCCTGCTTCTGTTTCTTTCACGTGTGTGTTTTTGGTTCTCGTTTGGTAGGCGTCTGCGGCAAGACTCGTTCTCAGGCACAAGGATGAGTTTTTTTTCTCCAGCTAGATGTGTACTAAAAGAGGTTTTGCAGATGCAGGCAGCAGACCTGCCTGTCCGCTGGTCTCTCTGTGACGTGACCTAAGCGACGCTACGAAGCGACTCTCCCTACGTGCGCTTTAGGGGCTCACTGCTTTGCTGGTGGCCATCTGGGAGGCAGATAGCGATGTGGCCGTTGCCAAGCAGTTTGTCAGTGGGGTTGGATCCCAGTGGATTTTGGTCTCTGGGCCCCACGGACAAAAGGAAAAGAGAGGGCACATGTGCCGAAACCCGGGATCGAACCAGGGACCTTCAGATCTTCAGTCTAACGCTCTCCCAACTGAGCTATTTCGGCCGCAACTGCAAGCTGTTTAGCCAGCAGGGATTTCCGTGAGAGCACCCGTCACTTTGCCAGAAGAGCAGAGCTGAGCTCCCAGAGAATAAAAGAGTTGGCCCGTACGGGGATCGAACCCGCGACCTTGGCGTTATTAGCACCACGCTCTAACCAACTGAGCTAACCGGCCTGGCTTTGCCTAGCTTTCTGCCCGATTGACCAAAAACTTCCTGATTGCTCTTGACCCTAAAGAGATGAAACAGCTTCTGGACCAAGCCTCTGGCAGGCTCGTCCGGGATTTGAACCCAGGACCTCTCGCACCCAAGGCGAGAGTCACAGCCCTAGACCAACGAGCCTACCTGCGCAAGCGCCTAGCCGTGAAAAAATGAACAACTACAGCAACAACCAAAGAAGGAGCACGAACTAACATGGAAGTTATCAAACACCTCGAGACGGTGTCAAAGGCAAACGAAGGAAAGTTGGCCTCTGAATGGATTTAAAAATGGGGCTGGACCTAACATGCAGAGGGATCTTGGGGAGGACAGCTGAAACGGTCAGATGTCCCGTAGACTTTAAGCCAGTGTGGGAAAAAGAGGGGAGAAGCTGGATGCACGACCTGAGTGATCCAAAGGCAGCCTACGTAATACAGGAGTCCGCACACATATATACTGGGGTCACAAGACCAAGAAGGGCCTTAAAACAAAAGCACAATCTCTCGGTTAATCCTACAACTAAATGGCGCCCAGTACAAAGGTGCCAGCACAGAGGAGAGATGGCCTCTTTCCCTGCAGCCCGTTATAATGGCTGTCGCTCTTCGAAGCCGTCTTTTGGAGAGATGGACATCGTTCAACTGCGGCCAGGGGAATTAGCTCAAATGGTAGAGCGCTCGCTTAGCATGCGAGAGGTAGCGGGATCGATGCCCGCATTCTCCAAGCTGGTTCTTGCCCTTTTACGCTCACTTCCCTAAAGAGACAGACTGCGCGTTGACCCATGAGCGACTCTCCCTCGTGCGCTTTTGGGGCTCACTGCTGCCAAGGTTTTCGGGGCGTGCCCTGTGCAAATTGGTGGCATAACAGGTCCCACGAGATTTGAACTCGGATCGCTGGATTCAGAGTCCTGGTGATAATCATTACATCATGGAACCTTGACGGGAGCAGCCGTTGCTCACAGGGCCGCAAAGACTAAATCACTTACGGGCTAAAGAGATCGACGAGGATGGGATTCGAACCCACGCGTGCAGAGCACAATGGATTAGCAGTCCATCGCCTTAACCACTCGGCCACCTCGTCGCCTTCTGACCTGCCCGACCGGAAGCTGGACTGTGTCGTTTTTTTTCTGCAGCTCCTTTCAATGGGGCGGCGTAAAGCTGACCCTTAGTGTGCCGTGAGAGGTCGGGTAGTGCAGTGTCAATCATTTGGCAGTAGCACTGTCCCTTTCAAGCGCTCAAGCAGGGGTGGGGAGCGTTGATCCTGGAGGGCCACTCTCCTGCAGAGTTTAGCTCAACCCTGAGAAAAACTGGATAGAAAACACCTAACTGCATCCTGAAGACCTTGATTTAGCTGGTTCAGGTGTGTTTGATTAGGGTTGGACCTAAACTCTGCAGAGACAACGGCCCTCCAGGATCAGCATTCCTAAAACATCAACCAACGAGGATGGGATCTGAACCCACGCGCAGAGCACAATGGATTAGCAGTTCATCGCCTCAGCCGCCTCGTCTCGCTTCAGCTTTATGACTCCGCCCCTTTTTTGCCAGGACACCCATAATTCTCTCTCCCCAGGGTTCAGGAAAGCAACGCACGCTCTTCTTTGAGTAAAGAGAAGAGTGATTAAGCCTTCTTATGCGTGGCGCTAACCTGTTCCGTAAACACACCACGCAGACACCCGTGCCCAGAAGTAGGGTGGCCATATGTGCCATTATAGGGGACACGTCCTGGCCAGGATTGTTATATTGCCTAAAAATCCAAAGTAGTTTGACCAATAACATGCAGATATTGTACATAATCGACCAATCGTGGTGCGTGAGAAGGTGAGAACGATCAAAGCGATGCAAATACAGGCACGCCTTTGTTCGTTCGTTCGACTTGAAGCTGCGCACCGATCATTGTATGACACCAAAGAACCGCGAGGCGATTTGAAAGCATAAGGGCCGTCTGCTCTGCTCTCGTGAAATAATGTTATACAACGATCGCTCTGCAGAGTGCAAACAGCCAAAACCTGGATATTTTAGGAAATACAGAAATCCTGGCAAGGGTGCATCCCCCAAAAATGGCCCGTATGGTCAGCCAAGCCAGAAGGCTGATTGCAGGGCAGTTTGAAGCTTGTTACCACCATGTCGGTTCACGTCCGCATAGGTGCGGGAGAGGTCGCGACTCTCCCTGGCATTCTTCGCAGAGGCAATATCGTAGCCTATGAGGTTCATCCGGCGTGATCATTGCTGGTTGAAAACTTTACCCAATACCCGCCGGGATGACTTGAAATACAGTCAGCCTTTGGCAATTTTTGCCGGTCTCTCTGGAGGCTTAACATCTGGTTAAGAAAGTCAGGCCTGCTTCTGTTTCTTTCACGTGCGTGTTTTTGGTTCTCGTTTGGTAGGCGTCTGCGGCAAGACTCGTTCTCAGGCACAAGGATGAGTTTTTTTTCTCCAGCTAGATGTGTACTAAAAGAGGTTTTGCAGATGCAGGCAGCAGACCTGCCTGTCCGCTGGTCTCTCTGTGACGTGACCTAAGCGACTCTCCCTACGTGCGCTTTAGGGGCTCACTGCTTTGCTGGTGGCCATCTGGGAGGCAGATAGCGATGTGGCCGTTGCCAAGCAGTTTGTCAGTGGGGTTGGATCCCAGTGGATTTTGGTCTCTGGGCCCCACGGACAAAAGGAAAAGAGAGGGCACATGTGCCGAAACCCGGGATCGAACCAGGGACCTTCAGATCTTCAGTCTAACGCTCTCCCAACTGAGCTATTTCGGCCGCAACTGCAAGCTGTTTAGCCAGCAGGGATTTCCGTGAGAGCACCGTCACTTTGCCAGAAGAGCAGAGCTGAGCTCCCAGAGAATAAAAGAGTTGGCCCGTACGGGGATCGAACCCGCGACCTTGGCGTTATTAGCACCACGCTCTAACCAACTGAGCTAACCGGCCTGGCTTTGCCTAGCTTTCTGCCCGATTGACCAAAAACTTCCTGATTGCTCTTGACCCTAAAGAGATGAAACAGCTTCTGGACCAAGCCTCACAACGGGCTCGTCCGGGATTTGAACCCAGGACCTCTCGCACCCAAGGCGAGAGTCACAGCCCTAGACCAACGAGCCTACCTGCGCAAGCGCCTAGCCGTGAAAAAATGAACAACTACAGCAACAACCAAAGAAGGAGCACGAACTAACATGGAAGTTATCAAACACCTCGAGGCGGTGTCAAAGGCAAGCGAAGGAAAGTTGGCCTCTGAATGGATTTAAAAATGGGGCTGGACCTAACATGCAGAGGGATCTTGGGAGGACAGCTGAAGCGGTCAGATGTCCCGTAGACTTTAAGCCAGTGTGGGAAAAAGAGGGGAGAAGCTGGATGCACGACCTGAGTGATCCAAAGGCAGCCTCGTAATACAGGAGTCCGCACACATATATACTGGGGTCACAAGACCAAGAAGGGCCTTAAAAACAAAAGCACAATCTCTCGGTTAATCCTACAACTAAATGGCGCCCAGTACAAAGGTGCCAGCACAGAGGAGAGATGGCCTCTTTCCCTGCAGCCCGTTATAATGGCTGTCGCTCTTGAAGCCGTCTTTTGGAGAGATGGACATCGTTCAACTGCGGCCAGGGAATTAGCTCAAATGGTAGGCGCTCGCTTAGCATGCGAGAGGTAGCGGGATCGATGCCGCATTCTCCAAGCTGGTTCTTGCCCTTTTCGCTCACTTCCTAAAGAGACAGACTGCGCGTTGGCCTTCTGAGCGACTCTCCCTCGTGCGCTTTTGGGGCTCACTGCTGCCAAAAGGTTTTCGGGGCGTGCCCTGTGCAAATTGGTGGCATAACAGGTCCCACGAGATTTGAACTCGGATCGCTGGATTCAGAGTCCTGGTGATAATCATTACATCATGGAACCTTGGCGGGAGCAGCCGTTGCTCACAGGGCCGCAAAGACTAAATCACTTACGGGCTAAAGAGATCGGCGAGGATGGGATTCGAACCCAGCGTGCAGAGCACAATGGATTAGCAGTCCATCGCCTTAACCACTCGGCCACCTCGTCGCCTTCTGACCTGCCCGACCGGAAGCTGGACTGTGTCGTTTTTCTGCAGCTCCTTTCAATAGGGCGGCGTAAAGCTGACCCTTAGTGTGCCGTGAGAGGTCGGGTGAGTGCAGTGTCAATCATTTGGCAGTAGCACTGTCCCTTTCAAGCGCTCAAGCAGGGGTGGGGCGTTGATCCTGGAGGCCACTCTCCTGCAGAGTTTAGCTCAACCCTGAGAAAAACTGGATGAAAACACCTAACTGCATCCTGAAGACCTTGATTTAGCTGGTTCAGGTGTGTTTGATTAGGGTTGGACCTAAACTCTGCAGAGACAACGACCCTCCAGGATCAACGTTCCTAAACATCAACCAGCGAGGATGGGATTCGAACCCACGCGTGCAGAGCACAATGGATTAGCAGTTCATCGCCTCAGCCGCCTCGTCTCGCTTCAGCTTTATGACTCCGCCCCTTTTTGCCAGGACACCCATAATTCTCTCTCCCAGGGTTCAGGAAAGCAACGCACACTCTTCTTTCAGTAAAGAGGAAGAGTGAATAAGCCTTCTTATGCGTGGCTAACCTGTTCCGTAAACACACCACGCAGACACCCGTGCCCAGAAGTAGGGTGGCCATATGTGCCATTATAGGGGACACGTCCTGGCCAGGATTGTTATATTGCCTAAAACATCCAAGGTAGTTTGACCGATAACACGCAGGTATTGTACATAATCGACCAATCGTGGTGCGTGAGAAGGTGAGAGCGATCAAAGCGATGCAAAGACACGCACGCACGCCTTTGTTCGTTCGTTCGACTTGAAGCTGCGCACCGATCATTGTATGACACCAAAGAACCGCGAGGCGATTTGAAAGCATAAGGAGCCGTCTGCTCTGCTCTCGTGAAATAATGTTATACAACGATCGCTCTGCAGAGTGCAAACAGCCAAAACCTGGATATTTTAGGAAATACAGAAATCCTGGCAAGGGTGCATCCCCAAAAATGGCCCGTATGGTCAGCCAAGCCAGAAGGCTGATTGCAGGGCAGTTTGAAGCTTGTTACCACCATGTCGGTTCACGTCCGCATAGGTGCGGGAGAGGTCGCGACTCTCCTGGCATTCTTCGCAGAGGCAATATCGTAGCCTATGAGGTTCATCCGGCGTGATCATTGCTGGTTGAAAACTTTACCCAATACCCGCGGGATGACTTGAAATACAGTCAGCCTTTGGCAATTTTGCGGTCTCTCTGGAGGCTTAACATCTGGTTAAGAAAGTCAGGCCTGCTTCTGTTTCTTTCACGTGCGTGTTTTGGTTCTCGTTTGGTAGGCGTCTGCGGCAGACTCGTTCTCAGGCACAAGGATGAGTTTTTTCTCCAGCTAGATGTGTACTAAAGAGGTTTTGCAGATGCAGGCAGCAGACCTGCCTGTCCGCTGGTCTCTCTGTGGCGTGACCTGGCGGCCTTCTGAGCGACTCTCCTCGTGCGCTTTTGGGGCTCACTGCTTTGCTGGTGGCCATCTGGGAGGCAGATAGCGATGTGGCCGTTGCCAAGCAGTTTGTCAGTGGGGTTGGATCCCAGTGGATTTTGGTCTCTGGGCCCCACGGACAAAAGGAAAAGAGAGGGCACATGTGCGAAACCGGGATCGAACCAGGGACCTTCAGATCTTCAGTCTAACGCTCTCCCAACTGAGCTATTTCGGCGCAACTGCAAGCTGTTTAGCCAGCAGGGATTTCCGTGAGAGCACCGTCACTTTGCCAGAAGAGCAGAGCTGAGCTCCCAGAGAATAAAGAGTTGGCCCGTGCGGGGATCGAACCCAGCGACCTTGGCGTTATTAGCACCACGCTCTAACCAACTGAGCTAACCGGCCTGGCTTTGCCTAGCTTTCTGCCGATTGACCAAAAACTTCCTGATTGCTCTTGACCTAAAGAGATGAAACAGCTTCTGGACCAAGCCTCTGGCAGGCTCGTCCGGGATTTGAACCCAGGACCTCTCGCACCCAAGGCGAGTCACAGCCCTAGACCAGCGAGCCTACCTGCGCAAGCGCCTAGCCGTGAAAAAATGAACAACTACAGCAACAACCAAAGAAGGAACACGAACTAACATGGAAGTTATCAAACACCTCGAGGCGGTGTCAAAGGCAAGCGAAGGAAAGTTGGCCTCTGAATGGATTTAAAAATGGGGCTGGACCTAACATGCAGAGGGATCTTGGGGAGGACAGCTGAAGCGGTCAGATGTCCCGTAGACTTTAAGCCAGTGTGGGAAAAGAGGGAGAAGCTGGATGCACGACCTGAGTGATCCAAAGGCAGCCTACGTAATACAGGAGTCCGCACACATATATACTGGGGTCACAAGACCAAGAAGGGCCTTAAAACAAAAGCACAATCTCTCGGTTAATCCTACAACTAAATGGCGCCCAGTACAAAGGTGCCAGCACAGAGGAGAGATGGCCTCTTTCCTGCAGCCCGTTATAATGGCTGTCGCTCTTGAAGCCGTCTTTTGGAGAGATGGACATCGTTCAACTGCGGCCAGGGAATTAGCTCAAATGGTAGGCGCTCGCTTAGCATGCGAGAGGTAGCGGGATCGATGCCGCATTCTCCAAGCTGGTTCTTGCCCTTTTACGCTCACTTCCTAAAGAGACAGACTGCGCGTTGACCCAGGCGACTCTCCCTCGTGCGCTTTTGGGGCTCACTGCTGCCAAAAGGTTTTCGGGGCGTGCCCTGTGCAAATTGGTGGCATAACAGGTCCCACGAGATTTGAACTCGGATCGCTGGATTCAGAGTCCTGGTGATAATCATTACATCATGGAACCTTGGCCGGGAGCAGCCGTTGCTCACAGGGCCGCAAAGACTAAATCACTTACGGGCTAAAGAGATCGGCGAGGATGGGATTCGAACCCGCAGCGTGCAGAGCACAATGGATTAGCAGTCCATCGCCTTAACCACTCGGCCACCTCGTCGCCTTCTGACCTGCCCGACCGGAAGCTGGACTGTGTCGTTTTTCTGCAGCTCCTTTCAATGGGGCGGCGTAAAGCTGACCCTTAGTGTGCCGTGAGAGGTCGGGTAGTGCAGTGTCAATCATTTGGCAGTAGCACTGTCCCTTTCAAGCGCTCAAGCAGGGGTGGGGGCGTTGATCCTGGAGGCCACTCTCCTGCAGAGTTTAGCTCAACCCTGAGAAAAACTGGATAGAAAACACCTAACTGCATCCTGAAGACCTTGATTTAGCTGGTTCAGGTGTGTTTGATTAGGGTTGGACCTAAACTCTGCAGAGACAACGACCCTCCAGGATCAACGTTCCCCTAAAAACATCAACCAGCGAGGATGGGATCTGAACCCACGCGCAGAGCACAATGGATTAGCAGTTCATCGCCTCAGCCGCCTCGTCTCGCTTCAGCTTTATGACTCCGCCCTTTTTGCCAGGACACCCATAATTCTCTCTCCCAGGGTTCAGGAAAGCAAGCATGCGCTCTTCTTTGAGTAAAGAGAAGAGTGATTAAGCCTTCTTATGCGTGGCGCTAACCTGTTCCGTAAACACACCACGCAGACACCCGTGCCCAGAAGTAGGGTGGCCATATGTGCCATTATAGGGGACACGTCCTGGCCAGGATTGTTATATTGCCTAAAAAATCCAAAGTAGTTTGACCAATAACATGCAGATATTGTACATAATCGACCAATCGTGGTGCGTGAGAAGGTGAGAACGATCAAAGCGATGCAAAGACACGCACGCACGCCTTTGTTCGTTCGTTCGACTTGAAGCTGCGCACCGATCATTGTATGACACCAAAGAACCGCGAGAGCGATTTGAAAGCATAAGGAGCCGTCTGCTCTGCTCTCGTGAAATAATGTTATACAACGATCGCTCTGCAGAGTGCAAACAGCCAAAACCTGGATATTTTAGGAAATACAGAAATCCTGGCAAGGGTGCATCCCCCAAAAATGGCCCGTATGGTCAGCCAAGCCAGAAGGCTGATTGCAGGGCAGTTTGAAGCTTGTTACCACCATGTCGGTTCACGTCCGCATAGGCATTCTTTCGCAGAGGCAATATCGTAGCCTATGAGGTTCATCCGAGGCGTGATCATTGCTGGTTGAAAACTTTACCCAATACCCCGCCGGGATGACTTGAAATACAGTCAGCCTTTGGCAATTTTGCCGGTCTCTCTGGAGGCTTAACATCTGGTTAAGAAAGTCAGGCCTGCTTCTGTTTCTTTCACGTGCGTGTTTTGGTTCTCGTTTGGTAGGCGTCTGCGGCGGGCTCGTTCTCAGGCACAAGGATGAGTTTTTTCTCCAGCTAGATGTGTACTAAAGAGGTTTTGCAGATGCAGGCAGCAGACCTGCCTGTCCGCTGGTCTCTCTGTGGCGTGACCTGGCGGCCTTCTGAGCGACTCTCCCTCGTGCGCTTTAGGGGCTCACTGCTTTGCTGGTGGCCATCTGGGAGGCAGATAGCGATGTGGCCGTTGCCAAGCAGTTTGTCAGTGGGGTTGGATCCCAGTGGATTTTGGTCTCTGGGCCCCACGGACAAAAGGAAAAGAGAGGGCACATGTGCCGAAACCCGGGATCGAACCAGGGACCTTCAGATCTTCAGTCTAACGCTCTCCCAACTGAGCTATTTCGGCCGCAACTGCAAGCTGTTTAGCCAGCAGGGATTTCCGTGAGAGCACCGTCACTTTGCCAGAAGAGCAGAGCTGAGCTCCCAGAGAATAAAGAGTTGGCCCGTGCGGGGATCGAACCCGCGACCTTGGCGTTATTAGCACCACGCTCTAACCAACTGAGCTAACCGGCCTGGCTTTGCCTAGCTTTCTGCCGATTGACCAAAAACTTCCTGATTGCTCTTGACCTAAAGAGATGAAACAGCTTCTGGACCAAGCCTCTGGCAGGCTCGTCTGGGATTTGAACCCAGGACCTCTCGCACCCAAGGCGAGAGTCACAGCCCTAGACCAACGAGCCTACCTGCGCAAGCGCCTAGCCGTGAAAAAATGAACAACTACAGCAACAACCAAAGAAGGAGCACGAACTAACATGGAAGTTATCAAACACCTCGAGACGGTGTCAAAGGCAAGCGAAGGAAAGTTGGCCTCTGAATGGATTTAAAAATGGGGCTGGACCTAACATGCAGAGGGATCTTGGGAGGACAGCTGAAGCGGTCAGATGTCCCGTAGACTTTAAGCCAGTGTGGGAAAAGAGGGAGAAGCTGGATGCACGACCTGAGTGATCCAAAGGCAGCCTACGTAATACAGGAGTCCGCACACATATATACTGGGGTCACAAGACCAAGAAGGGCCTTAAAAACAAAAGCACAATCTCTCGGTTAATCCTACAACTAAATGGCGCCCAGTACAAAGGTGCCAGCACAGAGGAGAGATGGCCTCTTTCCCTGCAGCCCGTTATAATGGCTGTCGCTCTTCGAAGCCGTCTTTTGGAGAGATGGACATCGTTCAACTGCGGCCAGGGGAATTAGCTCAAATGGTAGAGCGCTCGCTTAGCATGCGAGAGGTAGCGGGATCGATGCCCGCATTCTCCAAGCTGGTTCTTGCCCTTTTACGCTCACTTCCCTAAAGAGACAGACTGCGCGTTGACCCAAGCGACTCTCCCTCGTGCGCTTTTGGGGCTCACTGCTTTGCTGGTGGCCATCTGGGAGGCAGATAGCGATGTGGCCGTTGCCAAGCAGTTTGTCAGTGGGGTTGGATCCCAGTGGATTTTGGTCTCTGGGCCCCACGGACAAAAGGAAAGAGAGGGCACATGTGCGAAACCGGGATCGAACCAGGGACCTTCAGATCTTCAGTCTAACGCTCTCCCAACTGAGCTATTTCGGCGCAACTGCAAGCTGTTTAGCCAGCAGGGATTTCCGTGAGAGCACCCGTCACTTTGCCAGAAGAGCAGAGCTGAGCTCCCAGAGAATAAAAGAGTTGGCCCGTACGGGGATCGAACCCGCGACCTTGGCGTTATTAGCACCACGCTCTAACCAACTGAGCTAACCGGCCTGGCTTTGCCTAGCTTTCTGCCCGATTGACCAAAAACTTCCTGATTGCTCTTGACCTAAAGAGATGAAACAGCTTCTGGACCAAGCCTCACAACGGGCTCGTCCGGGATTTGAACCCAGGACCTCTCGCACCCAAGGCGAGAGTCACAGCCCTAGACCAACGAGCCTACCTGCGCAAGCGCCTAGCCGTGAAAAAATGAACAACTACAGCAACAACCAAAGAAGGAGCACGAACTAACATGGAAGTTATCAAACACCTCGAGACGGTGTCAAAGGCAAACGAAGGAAAGTTGGCCTCTGAATGGATTTAAAAATGGGGCTGGACCTAACATGCAGAGGGATCTTGGGGAGGACAGCTGAAACGGTCAGATGTCCCGTAGACTTTAAGCCAGTGTGGGAAAAAGAGGGGAGAAGCTGGATGCACGACCTGAGTGATCCAAAGGCAGCCTACGTAATACAGGAGTCCGCACACATATATACTGGGGTCACAAGACCAAGAAGGGCCTTAAAAACAAAAGCACAATCTCTCGGTTAATCCTACAACTAAATGGCGCCCAGTACAAAGGTGCCAGCACAGAGGAGAGATGGCCTCTTTCCCTGCAGCCCGTTATAATGGCTGTCGCTCTTCGAAGCCGTCTTTTGGAGAGATGGACATCGTTCAACTGCGGCCAGGGGAATTAGCTCAAATGGTAGAGCGCTCGCTTAGCATGCGAGAGGTAGCGGGATCGATGCCCGCATTCTCCAAGCTGGTTCTTGCCCTTTTACGCTCACTTCCCTAAAGAGACAGACTGCGCGTTGACCCAACGAAGCGACTCTCCCTACGTGCGCTTTTGGGGCTCACTGCTGCCAAGGTTTTCGGGGCGTGCCCTGTGCAAATTGGTGGCATAACAGGTCCCACCGAGATTTGAACTCGGATCGCTGGATTCAGAGTCCTGAGTGATAATCATTACATCATGGAACCTTGACGGGAGCAGCCGTTGCTCACAGGGCCGCAAAGACTAAATCACTTACGGGCTAAAGAGATCGACGAGGATGGGATTCGAACCCACGCGTGCAGAGCACAATGGATTAGCAGTCCATCGCCTTAACCACTCGGCCACCTCGTCGCCTTCTGACCTGCCCGACCGGAAGCTGGACTGTGTCGTTTTTCTGCAGCTCCTTTCAATAGGGCGGCGTAAAGCTGACCCTTAGTGTGCCGTGAGAGGTCGGGTGAGTGCAGTGTCAATCATTTGGCAGTAGCACTGTCCCTTTCAAGCAGCTCAAGCAGGGGTGGGGAGCGTTGATCCTGGAGGCCACTCTCCTGCAGTGTTTAGCTCAACCCTGAGAAAAACTGGATGAAAACACCTAACTGCATCCTGAAGACCTTGATTTAGCTGGTTCAGGTGTGTTTGATTAGGGTTGGACCTAAACTCTGCAGAGACAACGACCCTCCAGGATCACATTCTTATAAAACATCAACCAGCGAGGATGGGATCTGAACCCACGCGCAGAGCACAATGGATTAGCAGTTCATCGCCTCAGCCGCCTCGTCTCGCTTCAGCTTTATGACTCCGCCCTTTTTGCCAGGACACCCATAATTCTCTCTCCCAGGGTTCAGGAAAGCAACGCACGCTCTTCTTTGAGTAAAGAGAAGAGTGATTAAGCCTTCTTATGCGTGGCGCTAACCTGTTCCGTAAACACACCACGCAGACACCCGTGCCCAGAAGTAGGGTGGCCATATGTGCCATTATAGGGGACACGTCCTGGCCAGGATTGTTATATTGCCTAAAAATCCAAAGTAGTTTGACCAATAACATGCAGATATTGTACATAATCGACCAATCGTGGTGCGTGAGAAGGTGAGAGCGATCAAAGCGATGCAAAGACACGCCGCATGCGCCTTTGTTCGTTCGTTCGACTTGAAGCTGCGCACCGATCATTGTATGACACCAAAGAACCGCGAGGCGATTTGAAAGCATAAGGGCCGTCTGCTCTGCTCTCGTGAAATAATGTTATACAACGATCGCTCTGCAGAGTGCAAACAGCCAAAACCTGGATATTTTAGGAAATACAGAAATCCTGGCAAGGGTGCATCCCCCAAAAATGGCCCGTATGGTCAGCCAAGCCAGAAGGCTGATTGCAGGGCAGTTTGAAGCTTGTTACCACCATGTCGGTTCACGTCCGCATAGGTGCGGGAGAGGTCGCGACTCTCCTGGCATTCTTCGCAGAGGCAATATCGTAGCCTATGAGGTTCATCCGGCGTGATCATTGCTGGTTGAAAACTTTACCCAATACCCGCCGGGATGACTTGAAATACAGTCAGCCTTTGGCAATTTTGCGGTCTCTCTGGAGGCTTAACATCTGGTTAAGAAAGTCAGGCCTGCTTCTGTTTCTTTCACGTGCGTGTTTTTGGTTCTCGTTTGGTAGGCGTCTGCGGCAAGACTCGTTCTCAGGCACAAGGATGAGTTTTTTTTCTCCAGCTAGATGTGTACTAAAAGAGGTTTTGCAGATGCAGGCAGCAGACCTGCCTGTCCGCTGGTCTCTCTGTGACGTGACCTGGCGGCCTTCTGAGCGACTCTCCCTCGTGCGCTTTAGGGGCTCACTGCTTTGCTGGTGGCCATCTGGGAGGCAGATAGCGATGTGGCCGTTGCCAAGCAGTTTGTCAGTGGGGTTGGATCCCAGTGGATTTTGGTCTCTGGGCCCCACGGACAAAAGGAAAAGAGAGGGCACATGTGCCGAAACCCGGGATCGAACCAGGGACCTTCAGATCTTCAGTCTAACGCTCTCCCAACTGAGCTATTTCGGCCGCAACTGCAAGCTGTTTAGCCAGCAGGGATTTCCGTGAGAGCACCCGTCACTTTGCCAGAAGAGCAGAGCTGAGCTCCCAGAGAATAAAAGAGTTGGCCCGTACGGGGATCGAACCCGCGACCTTGGCGTTATTAGCACCACGCTCTAACCAACTGAGCTAACCGGCCTGGCTTTGCCTAGCTTTCTGCCGATTGACCAAAAACTTCCTGATTGCTCTTGACCTAAAGAGATGAAACAGCTTCTGGACCAAGCCTCTGGCAGGCTCGTCCGGGATTTGAACCCAGGACCTCTCGCACCCAAGGCGAGTCACAGCCTAGACCAGCGAGCCTACCTGCGCAAGCGCCTGGCCGTGAAAAAATGAACAACTACAGCAACAACCAAAGAAGGAGCACGAACTAACATGGAAGTTATCAAACACCTCGAGACGGTGTCAAAGGCAAACGAAGGAAAGTTGGCCTCTGAATGGATTTAAAAATGGGGCTGGACCTAACATGCAGAGGGATCTTGGGGAGGACAGCTGAAGCGGTCAGATGTCCCGTAGACTTTAAGCCAGTGTGGGAAAAGAGGGAGAAGCTGGATGCACGACCTGAGTGATCCAAAGGCAGCCTCGTAATACAGGAGTCCGCACACATATATACTGGGGTCACAAGACCAAGAAGGGCCTTAAAAACAAAAGCACAATCTCTCGGTTAATCCTACAACTAAATGGCGCCCAGTACAAAGGTGCCAGCACAGAGGAGAGATGGCCTCTTTCCTGCAGCCCGTTATAATGGCTGTCGCTCTTGAAGCCGTCTTTTGGAGAGATGGACATCGTTCAACTGCGGCCAGGGAATTAGCTCAAATGGTAGGCGCTCGCTTAGCATGCGAGAGGTAGCGGGATCGATGCCGCATTCTCCAAGCTGGTTCTTGCCCTTTTCGCTCACTTCCTAAAGAGACAGACTGCGCGTTGACCCAGGCGACTCTCCCTCGTGCGCTTTTGGGGCTCACTGCTGCCAAGGTTTTCGGGGCGTGCCCTGTGCAAATTGGTGGCATAACAGGTCCCACGAGATTTGAACTCGGATCGCTGGATTCAGAGTCCTGGTGATAATCATTACATCATGGAACCTTGACGGGAGCAGCCGTTGCTCACAGGGCCGCAAAGACTAAATCACTTACGGGCTAAAGAGATCGGCGAGGATGGGATTCGAACCCGCGTGCAGAGCACAATGGATTAGCAGTCCATCGCCTTAACCACTCGGCCACCTCGTCGCCTTCTGACCTGCCCGACCGGAAGCTGGACTGTGTCGTTTTTCTGCAGCTCCTTTCAATAGGGCGGCGTAAAGCTGACCCTTAGTGTGCCGTGAGAGGTCGGGTAGTGCAGTGTCAATCATTTGGCAGTAGCACTGTCCCTTTCAAGCGCTCAAGCAGGGGTGGGAGCGTTGATCCTGGAGGGCCACTCTCCTGCAGAGTTTAGCTCAACCCTGAGAAAAACTGGATGAAAACACCTAACTGCATCCTGAAGACCTTGATTTAGCTGGTTCAGGTGTGTTTGATTAGGGTTGGACCTAAACTCTGCAGAGACAACAACCCTCCAGGATCAACGTTTCCCACTAAACATCAACCAACGAGGATGGGATCTGAACCCACGCGCAGAGCACAATGGATTAGCAGTTCATCGCCTCAGCCGCCTCGTCTCGCTTCAGCTTTATGACTCCGCCCCTTTTTTGCCAGGACACCCATAATTCTCTCTCCCCAGGGTTCAGGAAAGCAACGCACGCTCTTCTTTGAGTAAAGAGAAGAGTGATTAAGCCTTCTTATGCGTGGCTAACCTGTTCCGTAAACACACCACGCAGACACCCGTGCCCAGAAGTAGGGTGGCCATATGTGCCATTATAGGGGACACGTCCTGGCCAGGATTGTTATATTGCCTAAAAAATCCAAAGTAGTTTGACCAATAACATGCAGATATTGTACATAATCGACCAATCGTGGTGCGTGAGAAGGTGAGAACGATCAAAGCGATGCAAAGACACGCCGCATGCGCCTTTGTTCGTTCGTTCGACTTGAAGCTGCGCACCGATCATTGTATGACACCAAAGAACCGCGAGGCGATTTGAAAGCATAAGGAGCCGTCTGCTCTGCTCTCGTGAAATAATGTTATACAACGATCGCTCTGCAGAGTGCAAACAGCCAAAACCTGGATATTTTAGGAAATACAGAAATCCTGGCAAGGGTGCATCCCCCAAAAATGGCCCGTATGGTCAGCCAAGCCAGAAGGCTGATTGCAGGGCAGTTTGAAGCTTGTTACCACCATGTCGGTTCACGTCCGCATAGGTGCGGGAGAGGTCGCGACTCTCCCTGGCATTCTTCGCAGAGGCAATATCGTAGCCTATGAGGTTCATCCGGCGTGATCATTGCTGGTTGAAAACTTTACCCAATACCCGCCGGGATGACTTGAAATACAGTCAGCCTTTGGCAATTTTGCGGTCTCTCTGGAGGCTTAACATCTGGTTAAGAAAGTCAGGCCTGCTTCTGTTTCTTTCACGTGCGTGTTTTGGTTCTCGTTTGGTAGGCGTCTGCGGCAGACTCGTTCTCAGGCACAAGGATGAGTTTTTTTTCTCCAGCTAGATGTGTACTAAAAGAGGTTTTGCAGATGCAGGCAGCAGACCTGCCTGTCCGCTGGTCTCTCTGTGACGTGACCTAAGCGACGCTACGAAGCGACTCTCCCTACGTGCGCTTTAGGGGCTCACTGCTTTGCTGGTGGCCATCTGGGAGGCAGATAGCGATGTGGCCGTTGCCAAGCAGTTTGTCAGTGGGGTTGGATCCCAGTGGATTTTGGTCTCTGGGCCCCACGGACAAAAGGAAAAGAGAGGGCACATGTGCCGAAACCCGGGATCGAACCAGGGACCTTCAGATCTTCAGTCTAACGCTCTCCCAACTGAGCTATTTCGGCCGCAACTGCAAGCTGTTTAGCCAGCAGGGATTTCCGTGAGAGCACAAGTCACTTTGCCAGAAGAGCAGAGCTGAGCTCCCAGAGAATAAAAGAGTTGGCCCGTACGGGGATCGAACCCGCGACCTTGGCGTTATTAGCACCACGCTCTAACCAACTGAGCTAACCGGCCTGGCTTTGCCTAGCTTTCTGCCGATTGACCAAAAACTTCCTGATTGCTCTTGACCTAAAGAGATGAAACAGCTTCTGGACCAAGCCTCTGGCAGGCTCGTCCGGGATTTGAACCCAGGACCTCTCGCACCCAAGGCGAGAGTCACAGCCCTAGACCAACGAGCCTACCTGCGCAAGCGCCTAGCCGTGAAAAAATGAACAACTACAGCAACAACCAAAGAAGGAGCACGAACTAACATGGAAGTTATCAAACACCTCGAGACGGTGTCAAAGGCAAACGAAGGAAAGTTGGCCTCTGAATGGATTTAAAAATGGGGCTGGACCTAACATGCAGAGGGATCTTGGGGAGGACAGCTGAAACGGTCAGATGTCCCGTAGACTTTAAGCCAGTGTGGGAAAAGAGGGAGAAGCTGGATGCACGACCTGAGTGATCCAAAGGCAGCCTCGTAATACAGGAGTCCGCACACATATATACTGGGGTCACAAGACCAAGAAGGGCCTTAAAAACAAAAGCACAATCTCTCGGTTAATCCTACAACTAAATGGCGCCCAGTACAAAGGTGCCAGCACAGAGGAGAGATGGCCTCTTTCCCTGCAGCCCGTTATAATGGCTGTCGCTCTTGAGCCGTCTTTTGGAGAGATGGACATCGTTCAACTGCGGCCAGGGAATTAGCTCAAATGGTAGGCGCTCGCTTAGCATGCGAGAGGTAGCGGGATCGATGCCGCATTCTCCAAGCTGGTTCTTGCCCTTTTACGCTCACTTCCTAAAGAGACAGACTGCGCGTTGGCCCAGGCGACTCTCCTACGTGCGCTTTTGGGGCTCACTGCTGCCAAGGTTTTCGGGGCGTGCCCTGTGCAAATTGGTGGCATAACAGGTCCCACGAGATTTGAACTCGGATCGCTGGATTCAGAGTCCTGGTGATAATCATTACATCATGGAACCTTGGCCGGGAGCAGCCGTTGCTCACAGGGCCGCAAAGACTAAATCACTTACGGGCTAAAGAGATCGGCGAGGATGGGATTCGAACCCAGCGTGCAGAGCACAATGGATTAGCAGTCCATCGCCTTAACCACTCGGCCACCTCGTCGCCTTCTGACCTGCCCGACCGGAAGCTGGACTGTGTCGTTTTTCTGCAGCTCCTTTCAATAGGACGGCGTAAAGCTGACCCTTAGTGTGCCGTGAGAGGTCGGGTGAGTGCAGTGTCAATCATTTGGCAGTAGCACTGTCCCCTTTCAAGCGCTCAAGCAGGGGTGGGGGCGTTGATCCTGGAGGGCCACTCTCCTGCAGAGTTTAGCTCAACCCTGAGAAAAACTGGATAGAAAACACCTAACTGCATCCTGAAGACCTTGATTTAGCTGGTTCAGGTGTGTTTGATTAGGGTTGGACCTAAACTCTGCAGAGACAACAACCCTCCAGGATCGCATTCCCTAAACATCAACCAGCGAGGATGGGATCTGAACCCACGCGCAGAGCACAATGGATTAGCAGTTCATCGCCTCAGCCGCCTCGTCTCGCTTCAGCTTTATGACTCCGCCCTTTTTGCCAGGACACCCATAATTCTCTCTCCCAGGGTTCAGGAAAGCAGCATGCGCTCTTCTTTGAGTAAAGAGAAGAGTGATTAAGCCTTCTTATGCGTGGCTAACCTGTTCCGTAAACACACCACGCAGACACCCGTGCCCAGAAGTAGGGTGGCCATATGTGCCATTATAGGGGACACGTCCTGGCCAGGATTGTTATATTGCCTAAAAATCCAAAGTAGTTTGACCAATAACATGCAGATATTGTACATAATCGACCAATCGTGGTGCGTGAGAAGGTGAGAGCGATCAAAGCGATGCAAAGACACGCCGCATGCGCCTTTGTTCGTTCGTTCGACTTGAAGCTGCGCACCGATCATTGTATGACACCAAAGAACCGCGAGAGCGATTTGAAAGCATAAGGAGCCGTCTGCTCTGCTCTCGTGAAATAATGTTATACAACGATCGCTCTGCAGAGTGCAAACAGCCAAAACCTGGATATTTTAGGAAATACAGAAATCCTGGCAAGGGTGCATCCCCCAAAAATGGCCCGTATGGTCAGCCAAGCCAGAAGGCTGATTGCAGGGCAGTTTGAAGCTTGTTACCACCATGTCGGTTCACGTCCGCATAGGTGCACGGGAGAGGTCGCGACTCTCCCTGGCATTCTTTCGCAGAGGCAATATCGTAGCCTATGAGGTTCATCCGAGGCGTGATCATTGCTGGTTGAAAACTTTACCCAATACCCCGCCGGGATGACTTGAAATACAGTCAGCCTTTGGCAATTTTGCGGTCTCTCTGGAGGCTTAACATCTGGTTAAGAAAGTCAGGCCTGCTTCTGTTTCTTTCACGTGCGTGTTTTTGGTTCTCGTTTGGTAGGCGTCTGCGGCAAGACTCGTTCTCAGGCACAAGGATGAGTTTTTTTTCTCCAGCTAGATGTGTACTAAAAGAGGTTTTGCAGATGCAGGCAGCAGACCTGCCTGTCCGCTGGTCTCTCTGTGACGTGACCTAAGCGACGCTACGAAGCGACTCTCCCTACGTGCGCTTTAGGGGCTCACTGCTTTGCTGGTGGCCATCTGGGAGGCAGATAGCGATGTGGCCGTTGCCAAGCAGTTTGTCAGTGGGGTTGGATCCCAGTGGATTTTGGTCTCTGGGGATCTGAACCCACGCGCAGAGCACAATGGATTAGCAGTTCATCGCCTCAGCCGCCTCGTCTCGCTTCAGCTTTATGACTCCGCCCTTTTTGCCAGGACACCCATAATTCTCTCTCCCAGGGTTCAGGAAAGCAACGCACGCTCTTCTTTGAGTAAAGAGAAGAGTGATTAAGCCTTCTTAT
>NW_026704885.1:0-7500 GCF_012432095.1 Onychostoma macrolepis
GACCCGAGTTTGGTGGAGTTTTTCCTCGACTGGGTCGAGTTATTCCCAGTCAAAATTTCAAGTTTGGAGGCCCGTATCTCCGGCTCCCGAGGGCTTTGGGCTAGGGAAGACGGCGTTGGATAGGGGCCCTGGAGGTCTAATATTTCCCGAGTTTGGTGGAGTTTTTCCTCGACTGGGTCGAGTTATTCTCGATCAAATTTTCAAGTTTGGAGGCCCGTATCACCGGCCCCGAGGCTGTGGGATCGGGAAGGCGGCGTTGGATAGGGGCCCTGGAGGTCTAATATTTCCCGAGTTTGGTGGAGTTTTTCCTCGACTGGGTCGAGTTATTCTCGATCAAATTTTCAAGTTTGGAGGCCCGTATCACCGGCCCCGAGCTGTGGGATCGGGAAGGCGTCATTGGATAGGGGCCGTGGAGGTGTAATTTTGACCCGAGTTTGGTGGAGTTTTTCCTCGAGTGGGCGAGTTATTCCCGGTCAAATTTTCAAGTTTGGAGGCCCGTATCTCCGGCCCCGAGGGCTTTGGGCTCGGGAAGGCGGCGTTGGATAGGGGCCGTGGAGGTGTAATTTTGACCCGAGTTTGGTAGAGGTTGCCCTCGAGTTGGTTGAGTTATTGCGGTCAAAATTTGAACTTTGGGGGCTCTATCTCCGGCCCCGGATGACTTTGGCTAGGGAAGGCGGCGTTGGATAGGGGCCGTGGAGGTGTAATTTTGACCCGAGTTTGGTAGAGGTTGCCCTCGAGTTGGTTGAGTTATTCGGTCAAAATTTGAACTTTGGGGGCTCTATCTCCGGCCCCGGATGACTTTAGCTAGGGAAGGCGGCGTTGGATAGGGGCCGTGGAGGTGTAATTTTGACCCGAGTTTGGTAGAGGTTGCCCTCGAGTTGGTTGAGTTATTGCCGGTCAAAATTTGAACTTTGGGGGCTCTATCTCCGGCCCCGGATGACTTTGGCTAGAGGAAGGCGGCGTTGGATAGGGGCCGTGGAGGTGTAATTTTGACCCGAGTTTGGTAGAGGTTGCCCTCGAGTTGGTTGAGTTATTGCGGTCAAAATTTGAACTTTGGGGGCTCTATCTCCGGCCCCGGATGACTTTAGCTAGGGAAGGCGGCGTTGGATAGGGGCCGTGGAGGTGTAATTTTGACCCGAGATTGGTAGAGGTTGCCCTCGAGTTGGTTGAGTTATTGCCGGTCAAAATTTGAACTTTGGGGGCTCTATCTCCGGCCCCGGATGACTTTGGCTAGGGAAGGCGGCGTTGGATAGGGGCCGTGGAGGTGTAATTTTGACCCGAGTTTGGTAGAGGTTGCCCTCGAGTTGGTTGAGTTATTCCGGTCAAAATTTGAACTTTGGGGGCTCTATCTCCGGCCCCGGATGACTTTGGCTAGGGAAGGCGGCGTTGGATAGGGGCCGTGGAGGTGTAATTTTGACCCGAGTTTGGTAGAGGTTGCCCTCGAGTTGGTTGAGTTATTGCGGTCAAAATTTGAACTTTGGGGGCTCTATCTCCGGCCCCGGATGACTTTAGCTAGGGAAGGCGGCGTTGGATAGGGGCCGTGGAGGTGTAATTTTGACCCGAGTTTGGTAGAGGTTGCCCTCGAGTTGGTTGAGTTATTCGGTCAAAATTTGAACTTTGGGGGCTCTATCTCCGGCCCCGGATGACTTTAGCTAGGGAAGGCGGCGTTGGATAGGGGCCGTGGAGGTGTAATTTTGACCCGAGTTTGGTAGAGGTTGCCCTCGAGTTGGTTGAGTTATTCCGGTCAAAATTTGAAATTTGGGGGCTCTATCTCCGGCCCCGGATGACTTTTAGCTGGGGAAGGCGGCGTTGGATAGGGGCCGTGGAGGTGTAATTTTGATCCGAGTTTGGTAGAGGTAGCCCTCGAGTTGGTTGAGTTATTCGGTCAAAATTTGAACTTTGGGGGGCTCTATCTCCGGCCCCCGGATGACTTTTGGCTAGGGGAAGGCGGCGTTGGATAGGGGCCGTGGAGGTGTAATTTTGATCCGAGTTTGGTAGAGGTAGCCCTCGAGTTGGTTGAGTTATTCCCGGTCAAAATTTGAACTTTGGGGGGCGCTACCTCCGGCCCCCGGTGGGTTATCGACTCGGGGGCGGCGGCGTCGGATAGGGCCCGTCGGGGTCTACTTGCGTGCCGAGTTTGGAGTCGCTGGGCCTCGGCGTTTCGTTTCGGGCTGGGTCGAACTTCCAACCCCTCTTCGTCGGTGGCCTTGCCCAGGAGAGCGCGCCTTTCCGGCTACGGCTCCGGTCTCGCCCGCGGGCCGGAGGTCGGTCCGTTAGGGGAAGCCGTTTTGAGGTGCCATCGGGATAAGGTTTTGGGGGTCACCAGCGGCGGGTACGGTCGCCTCGGGGCCTCTTCCGGCCTTCCCCGACCAGGGGCGGCCCTCTCGGGCACGGCCGTGCGGGGAGTGGACCCTGGATGAATTTCGGTTCGGAAAAAGCGACTAAGTCGAAAACGGGGGCTTGGGCCAAACATCCAGGGTGTCTGAGGCGCCGAGGCAGGCCGGGGACGGCGCCTCGTCCCTGGGTAGGTTCCGGATTCGACCGCGACCCTGGAGGTGGGTCCGTTAGGGGAAGCTGGTTTGAGGTGCCGTCGGGAAATGATTGAACGTGTGATTTTGTGGACTTAGGTTTTGGCGCTTAAAAGCGGGCTCAGGGGCTTTTCGGCGACGCCAGGCCCAGAGACACGTCTCCCTGGCGGGGTGGGCACTGCCCCAGCGCCCCTTGGTCCGGTTCTCGTGCGGTCACAGCTAAGCTCAGGGGCTTTTCGGCGGCGCCAGGCCCAGAGACACGTCTCCCTGGTGGGGTGGGCACTACCCCAGCGCCCCTTGGTCGGTTCTCGGTAGCGGTCACAGCTAAGCTCCAGGGGCTTTTCGGCGGCCAGGCCCAGAGACACGTCTCCCTGGCGGGGTGGGCACTACCCCAGCGCCCCTCACTCCGGTTGTCGGTAGCGGTGAAAGCTAAGCTCAGGGGCTTTTCGGCGACGCCATGCCCAGAGACACGTCTCGCTGGCGGGCTGGGCAGTACCTTGGCGCCCCTCACTCCAGGGTGTGGTTCTCCCTAACGATGAAAGCTAAGCTCAGGGGCTTTTCGGCGACGCCAGGCCCAGAACACGTCTCCCTGGCGGGGTGGGCACTACCCCAGCGCCCCTTGAGTGCAGTTCTCGTGCGGTCACAGCTAAGCTCCAGGGGCTTTTCGGCGGCGCCAGGCCCAGAGACATGTCTCGCTGGCGGGGTGGGCAGTACATTGATGCCCCTCACTCCAGGAATTCTGGTTCTCCCTAACGATGAAAGCTAAGCTCCAGGGGCTTTTCGACGCCAGGCCCAGAGACACGTCTCCCTGGCGGGGTGGGCACTACCCCAGCGCCCCTTGGTCCGGTTCTCGGTAGCGGTCACAGCTAAGCTCCAGGGGCTTTTCGGCGGCCAGGCCCAGAAACACGTCTCGCTGGTGGGGTGGGCACTACCCCAGCGCCCCTTACTCTGTTTGTCGGTAGCGGTGAAAGCTAAGCTCCAGCGGCTTTTCGGCGACGCCAGGCCCAGAAACACGTCTCGCTGGTGGGGTGGGCACTACCCCAGCGCCCCTTGGTCGGTTCTCGTGCGGTCACAGCTAAGCTCCAGGGGCTTTTCGGCGGCGCCAGGCCCAGAAACACGTCTCGCTGGTGGGGTGGGCACTACCCCAGCGCCCCTTACTCTGTTTGTCGGTAACAGTGAAAGCTAAGCTCCAGGGGCTTTTCGGCGGCCAGGCCCAGACACACGTCTCGCTGGTGGGGTGGGCACTACCCCAGCGCCCCTTACTCCGGTTGTCGGTAACGGTCACAGCTAAGCTCCAGGGGCTTTTTCGAGCAACGCCAGGCCCAGAGACACGTCTCCCTGGCGGGGTGGCGGCACCTAACCTAACCTAACCTAACCCTAACCTAACCTAACCCTAACTCTTCGCCCCTTGGTCCGGTTCTCGGGGTGACCAGCGGCGGGTTTGAGGCTCCGTGGCCTCTTGGCGGGCGTGTACGCGAGGCTCGCCCCTCTCGGCCCCGGCCGTGTGGGGTGTAGACCCTGGAGGAATTCGGGGTCGGAAAAACGACTAAGTCGAAAAGGGGGGCTCGGGCCAAACATCCAGGGTGCCCGATGCGCCGAGGCAGGCCGGGGAAGGTGCCTCGTCCCCGGGTAGGTTCCGGATTCGACCGCGACCCTGGAGGTCGGTCCGTTAGGGAAGCCGTTTTGAGGTGCCATCGGGAATTAGCGACGCCTAATTTTGTGGACTTAGGTTTTGACCGCTTAAAAGCGGAGCTCCAGAGGCGGCGCAGAGGGACGCTTAGCCCACGTACCCTCACCCTGGCGGCGGGGGTGACGCCAGGCCGACGGCCGCTCCTCCCTCCCGGCGGTCCCGGGGGGGTGACCAGCGGCAGAGGAATTTCGGGGTCGGAAAAACGACTAAGTCGAAAAGGGGGGCTCGGGCCAAACATCCAGGGTGTCAGTCGCCGCAGCAGGCAGGAAGGCGCCTCGTCCCGGGCAGGTTCAGATCGACCGCGACCCTGGAGATCGGTCCGATGGGGAAGCCGTTTTGAGGTGCCGTCGCGATTTCGCGAAAGGCAAATTTGGTGGACTTAGGTTTTGGGCGCTTTGCGCAAAATGACCGAGTCCACGTCCCCTAATCGATTGGGCGCGTGGCGCGCCGAACTAGGACCCGCCCGGCCGAAGGTGCTCGTCCGCTTTGCCATAAAGCACTGGCGCTGTGGGTTGGGTGTTCCTAGGGGCACGGCGAAAAAAGTTTGATACGGTGACCGGTAATCGCCTTGTCCGTTTGATGCGCGCGAGAAGGCCCCTCCGAGTGCCGGCGTTCATAGGGAGGCTCAGGCGGCGGTCTTGTCTCGGAGGTTCGGTACCGGCGGGCGAGAGGAGCCTGCGGCGAGGTTTCGTTAGGTGTCCGCCCTCGGCGCTCAGGCGCCAGCCGCCTCCCCGGTCCCATGACGCACTTTTCCCCTTACGGCTGCAATCCAGCGGTCACTCCCCAAAGTCAAAGATAAGCATTCTTCCTGACAGTGGGCGAGAGGCTGCCGCACGTCGCCCTATGAGCGGCCGCACCAGCGAGGCATAGCGGGTGTGCCCTCACCCTCTTCCTCGCGGAGGCAGACCAGCGTGTAGGATTCAAGCGCTGCGGTTGTTCCTTTTGCCCCCACCGTCGCTTGCGGTTGGGCTTACCTGGTTGATCCTGCCAGTAACATATGCTTGTCTCAAAGATTAAGCCATGCAGGTCTAAGTACACACGGCGGTACAGTGAAACTGCGAATGGCTCATTAAATCAGTTATGGTCCTTTGATCGCTCCACCGGTACTTGGATAACTGTGGCAATTCCAGAGCTAATACATGCAAGCAGGCGCCGACCTGCCTTCCCCGGGCGGGGCAGCGTGCATTTATCAGATCAAAACCCATCCGGTGGTGGGGCTCCGGCCCGCCCGGTCCCTTTGGTGACTCTAGATAACCTCGGGCGATCGCGCGCCCTCCGGCGGCGGCGATTCTTCGAATGTCTGCCCTATCAACTTTCGATGGTACTTTGGCGCCTACCATGGTGACCACGGGTAGCAGGGAATCAGGGTTCGATTCGGAGAGGAGCCTGAGAAGCGGCTACCACATCCAAGGAAGGCAGCAGGCGCGCAAATTACCCATTTCCGACTCGGAGAGGTAGTGACGAAAAATAACAATACAGGTCTCTTTCGAGGCCCTGTAATTGGAATAGCGTATCCTAAACCCATGGGCGAGGACCCATTGGAGGCAAGTCTGGTGCCAGCAGCAGCGGTAATTCCAGCTCAATAGCGTATATTAAAGTTGCTGCAGTTAAAAAGCTCGTAGTTGGATCTCGGGAGTGGGCTGGCGGTCCGCGCGGTAACCACCGCCTGTCCCGGACCCTGCCTCAGCGCCCCGGATGCCCTTAACTGGGTGTCCGGTCACCTCGAGGCCGGGCGTTTACTGAAAAAATTAGAGTGTTCAAAGCAGGCCGCCCGTCGCCGCTGAATACCGCAGCTAGGAATAATGGAATAGGACTCGGTTCTATTTTGTGGGTTTCTGGAACCGGGGCCATGATTAAGAGGGGCGGCCGGGGCATTCGTATTGCGCCGCTAGAGGTGAAATTCTTGGACGGCGCAAGGCAGACGGCAAGCATTTGCCAAGAATGTTTTCATTAATCAAGAGCGAAAGTCGGAGGTTGAAGGCGATCAGATACCGTCGTAGTTCCGACCGTGGCGATGCCGACCAGCGATCCGGCGGCGTTATTCCCATGACCCGCCGGGCAGCGTGCGGGAAACCACAGTCTTTGGGTTCCGGGGAGTATGGTTGCAAAGCTGAAACTTAAAGGAATTGGCGGAAGGGCACCACCAGGAGTGGAGCCTGCGGCAATTGACTCAACACGGAAACCTCACCCGGCCCGGACACGGAAAGGATTGACAGATTGATAGCTCTTTCTCGATTCTGTGGGTGGTGGTGCATGGCCGTTCTTAGTTGGTGGAGCGATTTGTCTGGTTCATTCCGATAACGAGCGAGACTCCGGCTTGCTAAATAGTTCTGTGACCCCGTGCGGTCGGCGTTCAACTTCTTAGAGGGACAAGTGGCGTTCAGCCACGCGAGATGGAGCAATAACAGGTCTGTGATGCCCTTAGATGTCCGGGGCTGCAGCGCCACAATGGGCGGATCAGCGTGTGTCTACCCTGCGCCGAGGCGCGGGTAACTCCAGCTGAACCCGCTCGTGATCGGGACTGGGGATTGAAACTATTTCCCATCAACGAGGAATTCCCAGTAGCGCGGGTCATAAGCTCGCGTTGATTAAGTCCCTGCCCTTTGTACACACCGCCCGTCGCTACTACCGATTGGATGGTTTAGTGAGGTCCTCGGATCGGCCCTTGGCTCCTCGCGGGCCCTGGCGGGCGCCGAGAAGGCGATCAAACTTGACTATCTAGAGGAAGTAAAAGTCGTAACAAGGTTTCCGTGGGTGAACCTGCGGAAGGATCATTACAGCAGTGTCGGGACAAGGCGGACCCAGCGTTTTGGCGAAAAAAGGCGCCCGGCGTGGCGGCGGTGGAGAGGGGAGGTCGGGGCTCCGGCGCGGTCCTCCCGCCCACCGGTCGGGTTAAAACCTTTAACCCGAAGAAAAGTCGTAACACGGATGCGGCAAGGTATCGGACGAGAACCTGTAAGAAGGATCAACTGATGCGGCAAAGGTATCGGACGTCAGCCCAACTGATGCAATGATGCGGCAAAGGTATCGGATCTGACACGTTCCCATCGGCGCCTTCCTCCGGGACTAGGCGCCGCCCTGGGCGGTACCCTGAATGGCCCGGCAACCCTGCGGGACCGTGGGTTGAAGACCCCCGCAGCAGGCGCCCGTCGAGGTTTCGACCCCGGTTTTTAACCCCGTTCTGTCCGTCTCAGCCTACTTACCTCAAACAAAGAGTACAACTCTTAGCGGTGGATCACTCGGCTCGTGCGTCGATGAAGAACGCAGCTAGCTGCGAGAACT
>NW_026704885.1:12500-19305 GCF_012432095.1 Onychostoma macrolepis
AGTGGCCTGGTTCTCCGGAGGCGCGGATGGCGAGTCAGTAACCGGGCTTAAGTGTGGGATGCCGGGTTCGAGCGGTGGGCGGGGTAGGGGTCCCTCCTGGAGGTCAGGGGGCCCTCGGAGGAGAGGCGGCCGGGAGGAGAGTTCGAGGCAGTAGAAGGGGTGCGCGGTGCCCCCTCGGGCGGAGTCGTGGTTCCGTGGGTCGGGCTCGCAGAGTCCCGGGAACCCTGGAAGTCGAGGAGGCGGCCAAAACCTAAGTCGATGCGGGGTGACCAGTGGTAAAATCTCCCGGGGTGCCCAGTGGCCTGGTTCTCCGGAGGCGCGGATGGCGAGTCAGTAACCGGGCTTAAGTGTGGGATGCCGGGTTGAGCGGTGGGCGGGGTAGGGGTCCCTCCTGGAGGTCAGGGGGCCCTCGGAGGAGGCGGCCGGGAGGAGAGAGTTCGAGGCGAGTAGAAGGGGTGCACGGTGCCCCCTCTGCCCGAGGTCCTGGTTCCCCGAGGCGGGTAGAGGGGGTGCAGGAGAGTGGCCCCCTCTGCCCGAGGTCCTGGTTCCCTGAGGCGGGTAGAGGGGTGCAGGAGGTGGCCCCTCTGCCCGAGGTCCTGGTTCCCTGAGGCGGGTAGAGTGGGTGTAAGAGTCGCCCCCTCTGCCCGAGGTCCTGGTTCCCTGAGGCGGGTAGAGGGGTGCAGGAGGTGGCCCCTCTGCCCGAGGTCCTGGTTCCCTGAGGCGGGTAGAGTGGGTGTAAGAGTCGCCCCCTCTGCCCGAGGTCCTGGTTCCCTGAGGCGGGTAGAGTGGGTGTAAGAGAGTCGCCCCCCTCTGCCCGAGGTCCTGGTTCCCTGAGGCGGGTAGAGTGGGTGTCTTGCGGTTCCCCCCTCAGGCCGGAGTCGTGGTTCTGTAGGTCGGGCTGCAGAGTCCCCAGGAACCCTGGAAGTCCTAGTCTTGACGGCCAAAACCTAAGTCGATCTTGGGGTGACCAGCGGTAAATCTCTCCCGGGGTGACCAGCGGTAAACTTTTCCCGGGGTGACCAGCGGTAAATCTCTCCCAGGGTGACCAGTGGCCCGGTTCTCCGGAGGCGCGGTTGGCTGAGTCAGTAACCGGGCTTAAGTGTGGGAGTCCCGGGTTCGGCTGGAGAACAGGTCGGGGTGGTTCTCCGGAGGTGCCCCGAAGGAGAGGTGGGCGGTGGCTGGCTTGAGTCGGGTAGGAGGGTGTAAGAGGTGGGTGGGGTGCCTGAAGCAGGGGTGTCTATCTCCGGCCCCAGTATCGACTCGGGAAGGCGGCGTTGGATAGGGGCCCTGGAGGTCTACTACGACCCGAGTTTGGCAGAGTTTGTCCCGCCTAGGATGAGTTATTCGGTCAAAGTTTGAAATTTGGGGGCTCTATCTCCGGCCCCAGTATCGACTCGGGAAGGCGTCGTCGGATAGGGGCCCTGGAGGTCTAATTTTGCCCCGAGTTTGGCAGAGTTTGTCCCGCCTAGGGTGAGTTATTCGGTCAAAGTTTGAGCTTTGGGGCGCTACCTCCGGCCCCGTGGGGTATCGAGTCGTTGAAGGCGGCGTTGGATAGGGGCCGTGGAGGTGTAATTTTGACCCGAGTTTGGTGGAGTTTTTCCTCGACTGGGTCGAGTTATTCCCGGTCAAATTTTCAAGTTTGGAGGCCCGTATCTCCGGCTCCCGAGGGGCTTTGGGCTAGGGGAAGACGGCGTTGGATAGGGGCCCTGGAGGTCTAATATTTCCCCGAGTTTGGTGGAGTTTTTCCTCGACTGGGTCGAGTTATTCTCGATCAAATTTTCAAGTTTGGAGGCCCGTATCACCGGCCCCGAGCTGTGGGATCGGGAAGGCGGCGTTGGATAGGGGCCCTGGAGGTCTAATATTTCCCGAGTTTGGTGGAGTTTTTCCTCGACTGGGTCGAGTTATTCTCGATCAAATTTTCAAGTTTGGAGGCCCGTATCACCGGCCCCGAGCTGTGGGATCGGGAAGGCGTCGTTGGATAGGGGCCGTGGAGGTGTAATTTTGACCCGAGTTTGGTGGAGTTTTTCCTCGAGTGGGTCGAGTTATTCCGGTCAAATTTTCAAGTTTGGAGGCCCGTATCTCCGGCCCCGAGGGGCTTTGGGCTAGGGAAGGCGGCGTTGGATAGGGGCCCTGGAGGTGTAATTTTGACCCGAGTTTGGTGGAGTTGCCCTCGAGTTGGTTGAGTTATTGCGGTCAAAATTTGAACTTTGGAGGCTCTATCTCCGGCCCCGGATGACTTTGGCTAGGGAAGGCGGCGTTGGATAGGGGCCCTGGAGGTCTAATATTTCCCGAGTTTGGTGGAGTTTTTCCTCGACTGGGTTGAGTTATTCTCGGTCAAAATTTGAACTTTGGAGGCTCGTATCACCGGCCCCGAGGGCTTTGGGCTCGGGAAGGCGGCGTTGGATAGGGGCCCTGGAGGTCTAATATTTCCCGAGTTTGGTGGAGTTTTTCCTCGACTGGGTCGAGTTATTCTCGATCAAATTTTCAAGTTTGGAGGCCCGTATCACCGGCCCCGAGGCTGTGGGATCGGGAAGGCGTCATTGGATAGGGGCCGTGGAGGTGTAATTTTGACCCGAGTTTGGTGGAGTTTTTCCTCGAGTGGGTCGAGTTATTCCCGGTCAAATTTTCAAGTTTGGAGGCCCGTATCTCCGGCCCCGAGGGCTTTGGGCTCGGGAAGGCGGCGTTGGATAGGGGCCGTGGAGGTGTAATTTTGACCCGAGTTTGGTAGAGGTTGCCCTCGAGTTGGTTGAGTTATTGCCGGTCAAAATTTGAACTTTGGGGGCTCTATCTCCGGCCCCGGATGACTTTAGCTAGGGAAGGCGGCGTTGGATAGGGGCCCTGGAGGTGTAATTTTGACCCGAGTTTGGTAGAGGTTGCCCTCGAGTTGGTTGAGTTATTCGGTCAAAATTTGAACTTTGGGGGCTCTATCTCCGGCCCCGGATGACTTTGGCTAGGGAAGGCGGCGTTGGATAGGGGCCCTGGAGGTCTAATATTTCCCGAGTTTGGTGGAGTTTTTCCTCGACTGGGTTGAGTTATTCTCGGTCAAAATTTGAACTTTGGAGGCTCTATCTCCGGCCCCGAGGGGCTGTGGGATCGGGAAGGCGTCGTGGATAGGGGCCCTGGAGGTCTAATTTTGCCCCGAGTTTGGTGGAGTTTTTCCTCGACTGGGTCGAGTTATTCGCGGTCAAAATTTGAACTTTGGGGGGCTCTATCTCCGGCCCTCGGATGACTTTTGGCTCGGGGAAGAGGGCCTTGGATAGGGGCCGTGGAGGTGTAATTTTGACCCGAGTTTGGTGGAGTTTTTCCTCGAGTGGGTCGAGTTATTCCCGGTCAAATTTTCAAGTTTGGAGGCCCGTATCTCCGGCCCCCGGGGGGGTATCGAGTCGCGGGAGGCGGCGATGGATAGGAGCCGTGGAGGTGTAATTTTGACCCGAGTTTGGTGGAGTTTTTCCTCGAGTGGGCCGAGTTATTCCCGGTCAAATTTTCAAGTTTGGAGGCCCGTATCTCCGGCCCCCGAGGGGCTTTGGGCTCGGGGAAGGCGGCGTTGGATAGGGGCCGTGGAGGTGTAATTTTGACCCGAGTTTGGTAGAGGTTGCCCTCGAGTTGGTTGAGTTATTGCCGGTCAAAATTTGAACTTTGGGGGGCTCTATCTCCGGCCCCCGGATGACTTTTGGCTAGGGGAAGGCGGCGTTGGATAGGGGCCGTGGAGGTGTAATTTTGACCCGAGTTTGGTAGAGGTTGCCCTCGAGTTGGTTGAGTTATTGCGGTCAAAATTTGAACTTTGGGGGCTCTATCTCCGGCCCCGGATGACTTTGGCTAGGGAAGGCGGCGTTGGATAGGGGCCGTGGAGGTGTAATTTTGACCCGAGTTTGGTGGAGTTTTTGCCCTCGAGTTGGTTGAGTTATTGCCGGTCAAAATTTGAACTTTGGGGGCTCTATCTCCGGCCCCGGATGACTTTGGCTAGGGAAGGCGGCGTTGGATAGGGGCCGTGGAGGTGTAATTTTGACCCGAGTTTGGTAGAGGTTGCCCTCGAGTTGGTTGAGTTATTGCCGGTCAAAATTTGAACTTTGGGGGCTCTATCTCCGGCCCCGGATGACTTTAGCTAGGGAAGGCGGCGTTGGATAGGGGCCGTGGAGGTGTAATTTTGACCCGAGTTTGGTAGAGGTTGCCCTCGAGTTGGTTGAGTTATTGCCGGTCAAAATTTGAACTTTGGGGGCTCTATCTCCGGCCCCGGATGACTTTGGCTAGGGAAGGCGGCGTTGGATAGGGGCCGTGGAGGTGTAATTTTGACCCGAGTTTGGTAGAGGTTGCCCTCGAGTTGGTTGAGTTATTGCCGGTCAAAATTTGAACTTTGGGGGGCTCTATCTCCGGCCCCGGATGACTTTGGCTAGGGAAGGCGGCGTTGGATAGGGGCCGTGGAGGTGTAATTTTGACCCGAGTTTGGTAGAGGTTGCCCTCGAGTTGGTTGAGTTATTCCGGTCAAAATTTGAACTTTGGGGGCTCTATCTCCGGCCCCGGATGACTTTGGCTAGGGAAGGCGGCGTTGGATAGGGGCCGTGGAGGTGTAATTTTGACCCGAGTTTGGTAGAGGTTGCCCTCGAGTTGGTTGAGTTATTCCGGTCAAAATTTGAAATTTGGGGGCTCTATCTCCGGCCCCGGATGACTTTAGCTAGGGAAGGCGGCGTTGGATAGGGGCCGTGGAGGTGTAATTTTGATCCGAGTTTGGTAGAGGTAGCCCTCGAGTTGGTTGAGTTATTCCCGGTCAAAATTTGAACTTTGGGGGGCGCTACCTCCGGCCCCCGGTGGGTTATCGACTCGGGGGCGGCGGCGTCGGATAGGGCCCGTCGGGGTCTACTTGCGTGCCGAGTTTGGAGTCGCTGGGCCTCGGCGTTTCGTTTCGGGCTAGGGTCGAACTTCCAACCCCCTCTTCGTCGGTGGCCTTGCCCAGGAGAGCGCGCCTTTCCCGGCTACGGCTCCGGTCTCGCCCGCGGGCCGGAGGTCGGTCCGTTAGGGGAAGCCGTTTTGAGGTGCCATCGGGATAAGGTTTTGGGGGTCACCAGCGGCGGGTACGGTCGCCTCGGGGCCTCTTCCGGCCTTCCCCGACCAGGGGCGGCCCTCTCGGGCACGGCCGTGCGGGGAGTGGACCCTGGATGAATTTCGGTTCGGAAAAACGACTAAGTCGAAAACGGGGGCTTGGGCCAAACATCCAGGGTGTCTGAGGCGCCGAGGCAGGCCGGGGACGGCGCCTCGTCCCCGGGTAGGTTCCGGATTCGACCGCGACCCTGGAGGTGGGTCCGTTAGGGGAAGCTGGTTTGAGGTGCCGTCGGGAAATGATTGAACGTGTGATTTTGTGGACTTAGGTTTTGAGCGCTTAAAAAGCGGAGCTCCAGGGGCTTTTTCGAGCGACGCCAGGCCCAGAGACACGTCTCCCTGGCGGGGTGGGCACTGCCCCAGCGCCCCTTGGTCTGGTTCTCGGTAACGGTCACAGCTAAGCTCCAGGGGCTTTTTCGAGCGACGCCAGGCCCAGAGACACGTCTCCCTGGCGGGGTGGGCACTACCCCAGCGCCCCTTGGTCCGGTTCTCGGTAACGGTCACAGCTAAGCTCCAGGGGCTTTTCGGCGCCAGGCCCAGAGACACGTCTCCCTGGCGGGGTGGGCACTGCCCCAGCGCCCCTCACTCCGGTTGTCGGTAGCGGTGAAAGCTAAGCTCCAGGGGCTTTTCGGCGACGCCATGCCCAGAGACACGTCTCGCTGGCGGGCTGGGCAGTACCTTGGCGCCCCTCACTCCAGGAATTCTGGTTCTCCCTAACGATGAAAGCTAAGCTCAGGGGCTTTTCGAGCGACGCCAGGCCCAGAGACACGTCTCCCTGGCGGGGTGGGCACTACCCCAGCGCCCCTTGGTCCGGTTCTCGGTAACGGTCACAGCTAAGCTCCAGGGGCTTTTCGGCGGCCAGGCCCAGAGACATGTCTCGCTGGCGGGGTGGGCAGTACATTGATGCCCCTCACTCCAGGAATTTACGGTTCTCCCTAACGATGAAAGCTAAGCTCCAGGGGCTTTTCGGCGGCGCCAGGCCCAGAGACACGTCTCCCTGGCGGGGTGGGCACTACCCCAGCGCCCCTTGGTCCGGTTCTCGTGCGGTCACAGCTAAGCTCCAGGGGCTTTTCGGCGGCCAGGCCCAGAAACACGTCTCGCTGGTGGGGTGGGCACTACCCCAGCGCCCCTTACTCTGTTTGTCGGTAGCGGTGAAAGCTAAGCTCCAGCGGCTTTTCGGCGACGCCAGGCCCAGAAACACGTCTCGCTGGTGGGGTGGGCACTACCCCAGCCCCTTGGTCCGGTTCTCGTAGCGGTCACAGCTAAGCTCCAGGGGCTTTTCGAGCGACGCCAGGCCCAGAAACACGTCTCGCTGGTGGGGTGGGCACTACCCCAGCGCCCCTTACTCTGTTTGTCGGTAACAGTGAAAGCTAAGCTCCAGGGGCTTTTCGGCGCCAGGCCCAGAAACACGTCTCGCTGGTGGGGTGGGCACTACCCCAGCGCCCCTTACTCTGTTTGTCGGTAACAGTGAAAGCTAAGCTCCAGGGGCTTTTCGGCGACGCCAGGCCCAGAGACATGTCTCGCTGGCGGGGTGGGCACTACCCCAGCGCCCCTTACTCTGTTTGTCGGTAACAGTGAAAGCTAAGCTCAGGGGCTTTTCGAGCGACGCCAGGCCCAGAGACACGTCTCCCTGGTGGGGTGGGCACTACCCCAGCGCCCCTTGGTCCGGTTCTCGTGCGGTCACAGCTAAGCTCCAGGGGCTTTTCGGCGACGC
>NW_026704886.1:0-19160 GCF_012432095.1 Onychostoma macrolepis
ATGAAAGGATCGGCAACGCGCTGCAACAGTGAGCTCTGACTCAAAGGGGGAAGAACCGCACCGCGGGCTTCCAGCCCCGAGCGAGAGCGCTAGATCTGGGGATTGCAGGTGGAGAGAGGGCGAACCCGTCTCCAACCCGTCCGCCAGATCTATGTGCGATCCCCGCGATCTCATTCGCCGCCGTGCCTCAGCAGCGGCGGACCGGTTTCTTTTTAACCGCGAGATCATACGGCGGGGAGAAGCACGATCAGCCCCTTTTTTTCGAGCTGACAGCACGAACTCCGTTCCTAAGCAGGGACAATGCTATAATGACAACCTCGTTCATAATAAGCTTGTGCAAACACAGCGATTTTACAAAGCTCATCGACACCATTCACCACGTCTACCTTCTCGGAGAAAGACAGGCGGAGCATCGCGCCCTCTCTCTCTGGGGGGAAGTACCCGCAGGGCTTCCGAACCCAGAGAGCGGGCGCTGGATCTGATGGGAAGGAAGAAGATGAGGGCTCGCCCGTCTTCATTCCCTCCACCTGATCCATCTGCGATCCCATGAGCGCAGCCGCTGCTCCGCCTCGGCGAAAGCGGGCCGGCAACGCAAGCAACGCATGTGAAAGCTCCTCCTCAAGAGAGCCCTCTGAGAGTAAGCATACGCAGCGACAAACGCTCACAAGCGGGCAGTCAGCTCCCTCGAGAGCTGACTCTGCGTGCTCTGCTCTCAAGCAGACCACACACGGACTGTTAGTGAAAAACACACAGCCTGTAATGCGATCTGCTCTCGCCCAAGTGCTAGTTTCTCTGCACTTTAGACATTGTGGAGCTTATTTCAAGTGACAAACAACACTAAATAAGACTCACAACACAGATCGACAGACACACAGAGTAGCGGTAGCTGAATGACAAAAGCTGACGCCGGTTCCACCGCACGTGCTTTTATGCCTCCTGGCCATTCGTCACCCGCCCGTGATGTCTCGCCCATCCTTTGGACAGATTACATTTGTATCAGGCGTGGTCACGCTGGGCGTTCCCCTAGCGTTCTTGGACGCAGCTCGAGTTCCTGAATAGGAACCACAATCTATCCATCAAAAATTTAATAAAATATGGCCAAATCAAAATCTGCTCAGCAAATTCCTTTTCTTTCAGTTACAGGCAATCATTTTAACCTTTCGAATAAAATATTTGACAATTTACAGTAAATGTTGAAAATTGTGTATTTTACAAAATATATTAAAAGTCAAACAAACTGCAGTTCTGCTTTAAGAGTTTCTTTATTTTTAATGGATGTTATGTAATTTCACATCCTGGCCACTTTGTGGCAGAATTGTATCCTATTATACTTGCAAGCTCCTCCTATGTGTTTAATCTGTGCAAACATAGAGTCACACAAAGAGAAATCTAAACACACAGAGAGAAATCTAAACTGCCTCATGTTTATCATCATCATATTGAACTAATATTGCCTTTAAAATTTTTATACGCTTTGTGTATACTATGTTAATCTGGCTGAGGAATTTACTTCTGTTGGCTGCAGTTCTAGGTAAAGCAACTTTGCTTTTAAATTGAATTGTTCCTTACATCAGAATATACTTGAAAATTGATTTGTTTACATTTTTTATATCTCCTGACAGAGTGCAACACACAAGATTCTGTCAATCAGCCAGCAAGAGTTCAAACAGCTTCTGAACATGAGATGGTTAAACTTCACTGCACTTACAGTACCAGTGACCAATACCCTTATCTTTACTGGTACCAACATAAAACCAATGGATTCCCAGTTTACATGCTCCGTAAACTCTCGACTGGATCAAGCAGCAGTGAAAAAGAATTTGAGGAAAGATTTCAAGCAGATCTCAACAAATCCTCAAACTCAGTTTCTCTGTCAATCCAGGATGTGCGTGTGTCTGACTCTGCTGTTTACTACTGTGCTCTGCAGCCCACTGTGACTGAAACACATAAACATCCTGACAAGAACTAAGAGCTCTGAAACGCAGTTGTTGACATACTTTCCCTAAATATACATATTCAATGTGATTTATTTTGATAAATAAATAAATATTTTACTGTTCTTTGAAGCCATCACAGTGACATCAGTAAACATATTTACAATGGTATACCAATTTATATAAGTGCTGTTCACTGCTAATGCAATATTTATTACTATGTGTGTTATGACATTCATCCTGATCATATTTCCCCACAAAGACGTCTTGTCCAATTATTACAGAATAAAACACTCCAGCAGTGGGAGGAGCAGATTCACACTGATGTTGACAGTTTGAGAGGATGATAAGAGTCAAATAGTTATTGAAGAACGTCTCAGGTTACATATGTAACCATGGTTCCCTGAGTAGGAACGAGACACTGCGTCCTCTAGGGGTCGCTATGGGGAACGCCGTCAGCGTGACCCGTGTCTGAAGCATATATACAAAAACACCACATGTTGGCGGCGACAGCCTATGGCGTCACTACCGGCACGACCACAGTATAAAGGGTGCCGGAAAATACGTCATTCACTTCTTCGCCTGAAGCTTGCGTCCGAAGCATGGCACCGAGCCTGAGGACGCGGTGTCTCGCTCCTACTCAGGGAACCATGGTTACATATGTAACCTGAGACGTTCCCTTTCGAGGAACTTCGAACTGCGTCCTCTAGGGGTCGCTATGGGGAACGGAATACCCACGCCACCATGCTAAGGGGAGTGCAAGCCAGCACAAAAAGGCGAGCACTAAGTATCAACTCTACCCGGCTAAGGGAGTTGCCCTGGGACGGTTCGGCGGCTGTCAGTGACATTATCCTTCGCCAAAAACCTGAGCTGCATACCCCAGAACTTACCTGTTAGGGCCAGGCCTCCTGGACCCAGGGTAGAGCTCAAAGGCTTGGAATCAGATAATAAAGATTCCTTTAAGGGGATACGACCAAGCGCCTAGGATAGTAACTAGGCCTTGGCCTGTCACCCAGGGGCTACTGCTTGCTCTGCATGAGCTCGCTGAAGGAATTGTCTCAACAGATCCTTGGTAGCAACACCCTGTTCAAGTCAGTATCACTGGGGATACATAGGTAGAGTGGGGCCCAAGGTGAAAACCGGGACCTGACCGACTCAAAGAAAGGGCACGAAGTCACAGCGTAACCCATACCATACAGGATTTTAGAAAGATCGCAAAACACTTGGTGTGCGATCTTACCACAACATGGCTTTCAGAAAGTGCACAGAGACTAGCGTGCGCACTTACCATAACATGGATTTGAAACACCGTTCTGGAGAGCGGAGAACCCAACTCTCAGCATGAGAGGGAACTCAGACGCTCAGAAGGGAGCGGCATGCTCATAGGTGACCCTCTAAGGTGAGGGAGCAATGCCAGCTCGACCAACAACATAGCTCTGGAGGCGGAGAACCCAACTCTCAGTATGAGAGGGAACTCAGACGCTCAGAAGGGAGCGGCATGCTCATAGGTGACCCTCATGGTGAGGGGAGCAATGCCAGCTCGACCCACAAGGAGAGCATATGGGACACAGAGCTCTAGGGGAGCGGAGAACCCAACTCTCATCATGAGAGGGAACTCAGACGCTCAGAAGGGAGCGGCATGCTCATAGGTGACCATCTAAGGTGAGGGAGCAATGCTAGCTCGACCAACAACATAGCTCTGGAGAGCGGAGAACCCAACTCTCAGCATGAGAGGGAACTCAGACGCTCAGAAGGGAGCGGCATGCTCATAGGTGACCCTCTAAGGTGAGGGAGCAATGTTAGCTCGACCAACAACATAGCTCTGGAGAGCGGAGAACCCAACTCTCAGCATGAGAGGGAACTCAGACGCTCAGAAGGGAGCGGCATGCTCATAGGTGACCCTCATGGTGAGGGGAGCAACGCCAGCTCGACCCACAAGGAGAGCATATGGGACACAGAGCTCTAGGGGAGCGGAGAACCCAACTCTCAGCATGAGAGGGAACTCAGACGCTCAGAAGGGAGCGGCATGCTCATAGGTGACCCTCTAAGGTGAGGGAGCAATGTTAGCTCGACCAACAACATAGCTCTGGAGAGCGGAGAACCCAACTCTCAGCATGAGAGGGAACTCAGGCAGCTCAGAAGGGAGCGGCATGCTCATAGGTGACCCTCATGGTGAGGGAGCAATGCCAGCTCGACCCACAAGGAGAGCATATGGGACACAGAGCTCTAGGGGAGCGGAGAACCCAACTCTCATCATGAGAGGGAACTCAGACGCTCAGAAGGGAGCGGCATGCTCATAGGTGACCCTCTAAGGTGAGGGAGCAATGTTAGCTCGACTAACAACATAGCTCTGGAGAGCAGAGAACCCAACTCTCAGCATGAGAGGAATCTCAGACGCTCAGATGGGAGCAGCATGCTCATAGGTGACCCTCAATGGTGAGGGGAGCGATGCTAGCTCGACCAACAACATAGCTCTGGAGAGCGGAGAACTCAACTCTCAGCATGAGAGGAATCTCAGACGCTCAGATGGGAGCAGCATGCTCATAGGTGACCCTCAATGGTGAGGGGAGCAATGCCAGCTCGTACTTAAACCCTAGCAGGGGAGACGACACTCTAGGCAAAGGCTCAGGGAGATTGCTACTTAAAACCCTCGAAGGAGCAGTCCCTAAGCTAGTACATAGATATCCTCAGATAGCCATGCACCTTCTCAAACCAAAGAAACTGAAGTAAAAAGACCCGCAGGTCCTGGAACTGCAGTGTTGCCAGTGTGGAACACATAAATACCAGTAAACAGTAGAACTGGATCGTACTTACCCATCCATGGTTCCTGCGCATGAGGATCAGCATAGAGACTGCAATGATTTTAAAGCGCAGGTTTCTATCTTAGTCCCCACCCAACCTCGGTCAGGTGGAATAAAAACGGTGGTTGCAGGGGAATTAGAGAGGGGAAGATAAGGGCAGATGACAGGCCCCCCGAGGAAAGGGAGTAGATGTTTCAATTCTTACTCTTGTCCGGACGAGAGCGTTGAGAACGCTTCGTCTGGATCACCTCCCTCAGGTCTTGCCTACCTCTCTTTGACCCGCGCCTCCCTCTAGCCCTACCCGCAGGTGGGGAGGGCACAGTCGCGACACTAGTTCTGTGCCCATCTCTGATCCCCAGATAGAGATGGGCCAGGACCCCGCGTTGTTCGGCTCAGACCTGGACCTTCTTGGAATGAAGGTTTTGAAGGCCGCTGAGCGCCTTCGCCTCCTAAACTTTTCGACCACCGTCTCGACGGAGGTACCGAAAAGCTCAGAAGGCAAGACTGGAGCATCGAGAAGAAAGCCCTTCTCTTTCTTCCCAACATCTGCCAGATTCACCCACAGATGTCTCTCCGTTACCACCATGGCCGCCATAGACCTGCCCATAGCAGTGGCGGCCTGCTTAGTGGCACGGAGAGCCAAATCCATGGTGTGGCGCAGCTCAGCTACTTCATCAGGTGACAAGCCCTGACCCTTATCCAGGTCCTTCAGCAGATCAGCCTGGTAAGCCTGAAGCACTGCCATCTTGTGCAACGGCGACAGCCTGACCTGCTGCTGCGTATGCCCTGCCATTTAAGCGAGATGTTTCCTGAAGGGGCTTAGATGGCAAGGAGGAGTCTTGAGAGGATGTCTCGCCCACAGAGATAGCTGGCCAGCGTCTCTTCCACAGGGGGCATCCCCTCATAGCCGTTTTCACGCATCCCCTCAATGTTAGCATAACTGGTATGCTGAAACCTATGAATGCGAGGAAAACGGCTTTTTCCATTCCCTCTCAACCTCCGCATGTAGATCAGGAAGAAATGGAAGGCTCACTCGAGCTGGGGGCTATGGCCAGAAAGATAACGCTCATCGAGACGACACCCGCGGCGCCACCATCTTGGCCCGCTTCCACGGCAAGTCAAGCCTCGCCGTGGCGCGTTCCATAACCTCCAACAGTTCGTCATACGCAGGGCAGGAGGATTGAGAGGGCTCAGTCTCAACTTCTTCGCCTCAGACATCTCCTGCTCTTCCTGGGCATAACCCAGCAGAGCACTAGCCGCTGGATCAGATGATGTCAGAGAGAGATCGCATCATCGTCATCCAGCGACTCACTCGTTCGCGGCCGGACGAGCGCAAGAAGGAAAGCCCCTCTCTAACTCATGAGCCAGCTCCGCCTGCAGCCCCACGAGCCCATCCTCCTCCGTGCCTCAGCAGCAGTGGGTCTTGAGCCGCTGGAAGCAGACGGCTGTCCCTCCTTCCTCGAAAAGAGAGACAGACGAGAGCGGAGCTTTCTCATAGAAAAAGCTCACAGTGCACGCAGATTGCCCTCGAGTACATCGCGTGCGTGCTCCTCGCCCAAACAAAAGACGCAAAGATCGTGTGTGTCATCAGGTGTCAAATAACGAGGACACGGATGCACACATCTCTTAAACACCTTGCTAGTGCTCGCCATAGTAGAAAATCGTTTCTTACCTGTAGAATACACGCTTCAAACAAAACAGTCACTGAAGATTTAAGAAGAGAATGACGATTTTCCCGGCGCCTTTATACTGTGGTCGTGCCGGTAGTGACGCCATAGGCTGTCGCCGCCAACATGTGGTGTTTTTGTATATATTTAGACACGGGTCACGCTGCGATAGCGACCCCTAGAGGACGCAGTTCAAGTTCCTCGAAGGAACTATTTTTTGCCATCATCATCTCTCTGCAAACATGTTTCTTTTTACCTGGATAATAATCCAATTTTGCATGGGTAAGAGATCATTTCATTATTATTTCAGTCAAAATAAATACATAAATGTAAAAAAAAGTGACACTGTGTATATAGATTTTATATATAGATTATATATAGATGGTTTAATCACTTAATTGCTTGATTAATTGAAGCCCTTTTCTTTTTCACAGAAATGTCTTCAGCTGATACAATACAACCATTTATTTTAGAAAAACATGTTTTTGAGGGTGAAAATGTGACTCTGACTTGTAACTACAGTACCACTGCTGTCACTGTTAACTCTCTCCAGTGGTATCGCCGGTATCTCAGAGCAAAACCTGAGTTTTTACTTCTTCTCACTGAATATTCAAACAAATCTGAGCCTGATCTTCGTCTGTATTCAAAAGCTACAAAAGAAATCAAACGTGTGGATCTGATCATCTCCTCTGCTGCTGTATCAGACTCTGCTCTGTACTACTGCGCTCTGCAGCCCACAGTGACAGGAAACACATGAACACTGTACAAAAACCTGATACACAGCATTAGCTGCCTACATATCCAACCCTCATATCTGCTATAGTTAACACAAAGAACATCCCTCTATTCAGCAAAATCAATATTATAGTTTGTCATTCACAACATAAAAAGATCTAACAGAAATGGTGACACAAAGATTTGGTTAAAAGATGCTTCTCCAGATATTCATAATGTTTTATAAAGCAACCATGTTGAAAAAAGTGATAAAATGTTTTTTTGCAGCTTCAGAATAATTACTTGTTCAAAAAAGTACCTACTCAAGAGAGTATGCAGTTTCAGATGCAGCCATGATGTTTTGTAAAACCTGAACAATTCTTCATAAAGGTAGGATGTGTTTTTTAAACAAATGCTTTACTATATATGCCATGTTGTCCGCATCAGGTGCGTTGTGTCACTGCCATTCATAAATCCTCTCCCATGGCTTCATGGGATAGTAAATTCTCCATCTTATGTACACTTCAGAATTACACCAGTACTGTGAATTCTAACATAGTTCATTTGTCACATACTGTCTTTTGTCTACTATAAAGTAAGGAAGTATGCGATTTCGGATGCAGCCAATGTTTACCAATTTTCAACTTCGTCCACAAGGGGTCAGCACTGCTCTCTTCATTTATAGGTGTAACGTGACAATACAAACCTTTAAAGAAGACATCTGTGTGATAATCACAGAGTTTTTGAGAGCAGAGTTGAGTGAATTTTCTGTTCTTTACCTCATAGAACAACTATGTATAGATGGACTTTGATTTCTCTGTGCTTCATAGCACATTATGATGGTAAGTAATTTTTTTTTGTTTCTGCATACTTAAACAGAAAAAAGTTTACTTAAATATAGGTTACTAAATATTTACACTTAGTTTCCTAATAATGTTAATGATTTACTTTTTCTGTCTATTTTCCAGTGTCTTGGGACAGGACAGGGTTGAACAGTCTTCAGGAAAAACTTTTCCAACTAAAGACATCAAACTTAGTGAGTTAAATTTGTCTCAGTACAAACATAAACATTTTTTAGTACACATTCATTCCTTAGATCCAAACAATGAATTTGTGACCAAACACCACTGAACCTCTATTTAAAGAGTTAGTAAGTATGGTGACACAAAATAAAATGTGATTTTCTACAAAAAATGATACATTTCACTGAGATCAAACTCACCTCGGCGCATGATGATATTACTGCGCCGAGGTTGAAGTGCTATACAATGTTTCTTCTAAACGTTTGATCTAAAATGAATTCTGTTAAACCTAACATAGTTGCAAATTAACGATTATGCACACCAGACAGACAATGATCATGCCTGTTAAAATATTAAATATGAAACATTTTTCCTTTAAACATGTACAACATTTCACTTTTATAAATAGTGTGTAATGTTGCTGTTGGTGCATGAATAGTATCTGCAATGCTCTTATTCAATGATATGTCTTTAAAAAATTGTTTAATGCCTACAAAACGACTCATACGGGACTACAACGAGATACTTCCCGGTTGCATACGAAATAAACCCATCAACCCCTCCTCCGGAACATGCAAAAAGGGGCAAGGCCATGTTCTGCGGCTTTGTCGAAGAGAAAGAGTTATAGTGGAGAGTTGTAGCTATTTTCACCCAGCTGTCAGGTCTTCTGTGTTTGGGCTTCCGGACGCTGTAGTTCGTCAACAATGGTTAAAATTTATGTTTGATTATGTTCCTGACAATTACAATCCTAATTTAGTTTCTGTGCTGCGCATTTTATGGAAGACAGCTTCCAGAATCTACGGAGTTCAATGCCGGATTCACACAGAAACTATTACTAAAACATGGAGCAGTTCCAACTTTAAAACCAGAGGCAGCAGTTGTTGGGCCACAACCTGTAAGTAAGATTTCATCATTTTAAATGTATTTGCATGTATAATTTCAGACGTAATGTTTTAGTTTTATCAAGGACGTAAACAATACCAACGCTGGCTTTAGTAGCCAGTTAGTTAAATGCTATTTCGTGTGTCTATAACAAATGCGTACAAACATTTTGGACCCGAATTTGTAATTATGTACTAATTTTGTAAATGTATTTTCCATGTATACTTTATGACGTAATTTTTCGATTTGATCAAGAACATAAACACAAGCCAATGCGGTTTGGTTATAGTAGCCAGTTAGTTCGATGCTATTTTGTGTGTATAAGACAAACGTGTACGAACTTCAAACAATTGTATGTAATCACAACAGCAAACTTCCATTCAGAAACGTTTGTAAGAGCTGTGCTTGCGGAAGTTCTGCTTGACTTTCTTCATTACCGCTTTCTGGGTCTGATTCTGGCTCAAACTGAACCGGCAATATTGACACCATTATTTACATTTGACCGGAGCGCATGCAGCTGTCGCCCGTGAAGGTAATGGGCGTGAACGTTTCCGGACAGTGTGCAGTACGCAGTTTAGCCAATCACAACACACCGGCCCAACTAACCAATCTGAGCCCATTGCCTGTTTCTGAGGGAGTGGTTTCATAGAATCAGGAAGTCAACCGGTCGTTCAAGTGACAGAGGAGAAAGCGGCTTACAATAAAGGTGAAATATATGAAAAATAAGGCGTTTTTTAACAAACGAAACACGAAGACATGTTATATTGCACCCCATAAACACAATCAAGCAAAGAAAAAAAGCAGTAAACCACCCCTTTAAGAAGAATGACTGCAAATGAAAGACATCAAGTTATTGTAAAGTGTAATTATTTTACCACTGATACAAACATAAACCTTTTCTGGTACAAACAACTACCAAACAGATCACCAACATTCTTGTGAACCAATATACCCCTGAACCTGATTTTAAGAAGAGATTTTCTGCTACATTGAACTCTACATCAAGAACATTTCCACTGATGATCAAAACCTACGTGTCTGACTCTGCTGTGTACTACTGTGCTCTGAGGCCCACAGAGACTGAAACACACTCAACACTCACACAAAAACAGAGGAAGTCTTCAGTTATATGACGAGATGCAAATCCACATGATACTGATGCACATTCATCCCATATGATCTTGTGACACTGAATCATAAAACAATAAAGAAAATACGATTCCAAAACTGCTAACTCAGACACTAAATGTATTCAATCAGACTTTGGTTTTCATTAATTTTATTAATATATTTATTAAAACAAACAAAAAAACTTACTAATTAATTAATTAGGAAACTAAGAAATTAAACTTCATTTTCATGTTGTAATTCTTTTACCATAAGATGGCGATATACACCACATATTCATATTATCAAGCTTCATTACAGGATCATTAGCTCCTCCTTTTTATTTGATAAATAACATGTCATTTACAGATCTGCTCCTCTACCTCTTTCATTCATTTACCAAAATGAGCATCATCTCAACAGAGAGCAGGAAGTTACTGATTGATTGACTCAGTTCCTGCAGAAACTCAGAGCATCACAATCATCATAACTCAGAGAACAGAAGAGCATCAACAGAACTGATCTGACTTAGTAAACATGGACAAACACTTGGTACTGATATTAATCATCATGATTTCAGGTAAAATACCCTTTGACGCCAAAGCTAAGGAAAATAGATAATTAAGTGTAATGTGACTGAATTTAACTCGTGTGATTTTAAAAATGTAAGCAAATATTTATTTTCATGTTTGCAGGTGTGATGGCTGCAGACCAGATTTGGCCAAATAAGGATGCAAATGTCATCAGTACAGAAAGAGAGTCTGTGAGATTGAGTTGCTCATATGATACAAGCAGCAGATATGTTAGACTTTACTGGTACAGACAGTATCTTAATGGAGAACCTCAGTATTTAATGTGGAAAGAGGCTCGAGCATATAGTGGTACTGGGACCCCAGCTGAACCTCGCTTTCAGGCGACTACTTCAGAAAGATCCACTGAACTCACTATTACTGGTGTAACTCTGTCAGATTCAGCTCTCTATTATTGTGCTCTAAGAGTTGGAGCCCAGTGATACAAAGTCTATGTGAAGCCGTACAAAAACTCAAATTCATTTTTCACTTTGATCTCAAGCCACATCAAAACCACAATCTATAATTCACACAATTTAATTACACTTGTGGAAACACCTGTGTGAGAAGTTTGATAATATATTTTTTTATAATATGTAATGCTAAAAAAAAGAGGTGAAACATTGCACAAAAGAAGACACAAATTTGTAAGCATTTTCATACTTACAGACAACATAATAAATGTAGGCAATTTCAGATAATAGCATCATCATTGTATTATATTTTTAAGATTACTATGTATTTATTATTGTTTTTTTTTTTTTTATTGTGTTACAATTATTTATTTGCAATTATTTATTTAAGCTTTTATCACAACCAGCATGATAGATGTCTTATTACCCAAAATCCAAGACAGAGTAGAACAGCCTTCTGGAGAAAAGACTGCAAATAAAGGAGATCTAGTTAATCTACTGTGCAATTATTTTACCACAGCTGCAAATGAAGATTTGCATTTCTACAGTAGAGCACCAACATTTATGCCGAGTGTACAGTATTTACTTTTTGTGAAGGATCTACTGAGTCTGATTTTAAGAGATTATTTGATCTCATGAAGAACAGTTCCACTGACAATCCAGAATGTGTGTATGTCTGAATTTGTTGTGTACTGTGCTCTAAAACACTGTGACTAAAACACACTCATATAAAAACATGAAATAGATCATAACTGTTCAATACTGCCCCTGGATCAGCATCCATCCTCTGCAGTCATAATCACAGAAAGATACAATATCTTACAACAACATTCACACTCGATGTACTTGGCAGGAACTTTCAAACTCAAATCACATGAACCTAAAACCATCACAATAAAGTCATTTATGTTTGTGTTTTTCTTCAAAGTCATCTGCTAAATAAATAAATACACACTAAAAGGTAAGTGGTTGCAAACAATTTATTTTTGCTACATTTGTATGTATAATTTCGTGCAGTAAATTAATTTAAATTTCTGTATAATGATTAATGCTATTTTTACTTATATTAAAGTAGTTTCATGGTATTTTATTATGGTTCATTTGCAAGGGGCACGTTTGCAGTCAATAACACCACTGAAAAACACAACAACTGCATTTGACGGAAAGAACATATCTCTCTTCTGTAAATATGAAGGAACTCATTTACACTGAATAAAGACCTTTTGATCAATAAAACACTATAGGAAATCAGCATTTATGTATTTATGTAATGTCAAAAAACATTAAAAATCTTTATGAAAATTCTATTTTTTTCTTGTGCTGCTATATTTGATTTGGAACTCGTGCTTGTCTTAGTGTTTCAAAAGCATTAAAACAACTTTAACATTATTTCATCTTGGAATTTCAAATAAATTATCGTAGCACAAGAGAAAGTCAACAAGACTCTTCTTTTTCAGTGTACCCCACACATAAGTAGATGTTGACTTGTGCAGTCATCATTGAGCATTGCTGCCTGTCAGTATAGTAATGCCAATAGACATTGGCATCTTTCCTGACCTCTGGTTGTTGTATGGATTACATCTTTCAAACTGGCATACAATAATGTACCCAAATGCATGACTTCCACAACAACATATTCTTCATCGCTGCCCTCACTCTCATTGCTTCTATCCTCCTTGGTCCTCAACAACTTCTTTTATTACTACAACCTGATTTTCTGATGCACTCATATCACTATCATCAATACTTTCTGAAATAAGTACAGATTTATCTCTCCATCTTCCAAAAATGAACCTAAAACACATGCATAAAGGCTATTATACCGCCCGCCAATGCTGGTCAATAGTGCCAGCTACACAATATATGCATCACATAGGACTTTGTCAGTTACGCATGACTCTTAGATTTGTTGGTCTCTTGAGTTTTTGTTTTTATAAAAGTGAATTAAAAATGACAAAAAACTTTAGAAATCACATTTGGATGTACAGTTATATTTTTTATAACTTGAATTTATTTTCTAGTCTAAAATGAGCTCAGTATGGAGCCTTGAGAGCATGTGACCTAACATGTGCTCATGTCTCCTTTACTACTTAGTTACCAAAAATGTGAAGCACATGGCTAATAAGTTTTAATTTTACTGGTTGAAGGGGATGTCATTTGACATCACTAAAATAAAATTTTGATGGTTGAACATTAATATTGTATTTTAAATGCAATTTTCTTAGCGTCATTTATAAATGACGATATCCCATAGAGGGTTATTAACTGCTATTAACCATCCAATTTCTTACTGACACTGATTTATCTTTTTCTCCTGTTACAGTCAACACATGATACAAAATGGTAACTCATAGGTTGTTTAAATGATTCATTTTTGCATCAGTTTTTCATGGTAAGTGGGGGAATACTTCAAGGAGTTTTATACCCTTAGGTTAAACGTTTTACAATATTATTATAACGTTTTTGTGTTTTAACAGAGTGTCGTGGAGAAGAGCGTGTTGATCAGCCAGATAAAAACATCACTGAATTTGAAGAAAGATCAGTAACGTTGCAATGCAAATATGAAACAACTTCATCACAACCAGAACTCTTCTGGTACATCCAGAGAGCAAATGACTTTCCCAAATACATTCTGTGGAGAAACAAATTTGGAGCAAAAGATAATGCCGCTCAGTTCCAGGAGAGATTTGACTCTGAAGTGTCTTCAGATTCAGTTCCACTGACGATCAAGAATCTGTGTGTGTCTGACTCTGCTGTGTACTACTGTGCTCTGAGCTCCACAGTGACTGAAACACACTCAACACTCACACAAAAACAGAAGATGAAGTGTAAATCCACTATTTACTTCTGTCAGACTACAATAACAAGCACATAAATAAAAAATATTTTTAATTAAACATACTGCTGTGCATAGTGTCATCAACTTGATGACAACCAAAGTATGAGGAATAATCTAGATCATATTCTATTTGTTGCATTCTGAGAATGTATATTATATGACAGAGTTAGACAGAGTGATCATGCACTAGAAGGTAAAACAGGTTATTAATGGTAATCAAATGACAGTGGTGTATGAAACAGATCTGATCTGATCTTCTCTCTCAAAGAGCTCTCTGGAAGAGGTGGGGTTTAAAGCACTGATATCTGATGTGATCTTCTTAAACTTCAAGTCTGTTAGAGAGAGCAAAAGAAACACACACAATGATGCTCCATTCTGTCATTCTGCTTTCTGCATTTGCATATAAGTATATGTTTTGTGTTTTGAAACTAAATATTATGGGTGGCCAGAATGGCTAATATCTGCTGAATATTAACCGAGTTTCAATATAAACACATGAAGGATTTGATCTACTTTTGCAGATACAATATATGGAAATGAAATTAAACCAAACACAACACAGGAGTTTGCTGACGAGGGTTCAAGTGTTAAATTATCCTGCAGTTATTCATCTGCATTAACTCTCTTCTGGTATCGTCAGTATCCCGGATCAGCTCCTCAGTTCATTGTGCTCATCACAGATGGATCAAAACAAGCTGAGGAGTCTAATGTAGATTCCAGATTCACTGCCAAAGTCACCAAAGACAAAGAAAAGCATGTGGATCTGGAGATCTCCTCTGCGTCTATATCAGACTCTGCTCTGTACTACTGCGCTCTGGAGCCCACAGTGACAGGAAACACATGAACACTGTACAAAAACCTGATACACAGCACTGAACATCACACATATCCAACCCCCATATCTGCTAGTTAAAACAAGGGAACACTATTCTAATCAGCAAAAAGCAGTATTACATGGATTGTCATTCACAGCATAAAAAGTTATAATAACAGAAAAGGAGACACACTTAAAAGACGCTTCTCTATGTCTTCATAACATTTTATAAAACAATCATATTTAAAGAGATCTAACTTATAAAATCATAATAAAAAAAATCAACTTTAGATGCATTTATTCAGTAACTTTATTGTTACTTTATTCAGTTATTCTTAAAATAAGTGAGTAAATAGCTTTAAAACATACAGAAGTATAATGAATATAGTGGTGATCAAGCATTTGTTCAAAAACCCTATACCAATCATTTATAAAGAATTGTTCAGGGTTTGCAGAATAACATAATGTTTAGCAATTTCAAACTTCATCTACAAGGGGTAAGCACTGCTCTCTCCATGTATGAGTATATCATGTGACATGATACAAACATTTAAAGAAGAGCTCTGTGAGATGACCACAAAGAGAGCAGAGTTGAGTGAATTTTCTGTTCTTTTACCTCATAGAACAACTATGTTTAGATGGGCTTTGATTTATCTGTGTTTCGCAGCACATTATGATGGTAAGGACATGTTTTTGTTTCTGCATACTTTTACAGCAAAAGGTTTTACTTAAATTTAGGTTACAAAGTGTTTACATTTACCTTCCTAATAATTCATATTAATGATTTACTTTTTTCTGTCTATTGTTCCCCAGTGTCTTTGGGACAGGACAGGGTTGAACAGTCTTCAGGAGAAATGACTGCGAGTGAAGGAGCTCAAGTTATTTTATGGTGTAAATATATTACCACTGATACAAATCCAAATAGGGCAGTTACTTAAATCAGACAACTCATTTGTCTATTGGTAAAATGATCAAAATCAAAGGAACATTCTAAAGTATTGAATCTTTGGCAAAATAAAAATGAAGAACCTTAAATCTCTATAATACTGTGCTTTAGTAGACAAATATCCTGTAATTCAGGAAACTGTCAAATATGACAAATATTAAAACATCTCAAATGATTCTCATATGCACTATATGGGGCAGGGTCATGTATGCCACACGATGGCGGTGTTCACTCACATTCACATGGAGATAGTGCTATTTTGTATGATATAATTTATAAAAATAGCTAGACTATTACCAAATAAATATTCTTTATATTTTCATTAGTTAATATTTATATGCTCATGAGGAATGGCAGGAAATTAGACAGTGAAAAATGCAAAGACAGCCATGCCCTTATAAAGCAGGAAGTTCCTGTGTGTGTTTACAACTGATCAGCAGTGACTTACAGCTCAGAGCACTGAGAGACTCAACAGAGAACTGAACTGATCTGACTGAACATGGACAGATGCTTCATACTGATTCTCATTGTGGGAACAGGTACAAATGAATGTGTATTTACATGAGCACAGTATTTTTTATGTCTTTTTTTTTTTTTTTTTTTAATAAGTGCTGTGAAATATGCTTGCCATATAATTTTATTAACATTACTTTCAAAAAACAAAAATCACTCATTTGTTGTTGACAGGTTTGGTGACTGGAGACAACATTGATCCAGATAAAGGGACAGAAAAAACCTCTAAAGAAGGAGAAACTGTCAAGCTGAGCTGCTCATATAGTACAAGTAGTGAATATGTTTGTCTTTACTGGTACAGACAGTATCCCAACAGAGAACCACAATTCTTATTATACAAATATGCACGGTCATCGGGTAGTTCTGGACACACCTCAGATCCTCGGTTTCAGTCGACTGCATCACGCACATCCACTGAACTCACTATTTCTGATGTACGTCTGTCAGATTCAGCTCTCTATTATTGTGCTCTAAGAGTAGCAGCCCAGTGATACAAAACATGAGACATATCGTACAAAAACCTGAAGCTCTTTTCACTTTGAAAATATTTAGTGAAAACCACAGTCAAAACCACAATCTATTAAGCTATGAATGTAATACAATATGTGGTCACACCTGTGCGAGTCTGAATTAGGCCTGTTATAAAACTTCAGAAAAAAAAAAATGTAACTATGTACAGGGTACCTCATCCTATTGTTACTTCAGTGCAACACACAACTTCTACCTTCTCCTAACTTCTAATTAATACATTTAATAATTATCTTTTTTCCTTAATTTTTTCAAGACAATTATATAGGTCAGTAGTAAAACTCGTCTATAAAATATTCTGCATTGGTTAGTATAAAATAATTTAGTGAAACGATATCATTTGAAAAACAGAACAGATTGCAACCAAACCAAAACTGGCTCAAAAGATCAGACATAATTACATTTTTTTTAAATTAAATATTACTAATATGACAAATTTTCATTATCTAGTTTTACTTTAGTTTCATAATTCCACAATTCTTGGCTCTTTTTGACCATTAGCCTCAGCAGCTCATGAACCTCAGCAAATGCAAAACCACATGCACTTAATACATTCTTATGTGGATATTATTAATAAATTACATACTTAAAAAAAAAAAAAAAGAGTTTCAATATACACACATTCAAGCAGTTTCTGACATAAGCATGTTTCATTTCCTATTTTTAGAAAAACAAAAAACTCTCCAGCAGTGGGTGGAGTTTATTCACACTGAGAGTGTAAGACAGAGTCAAACAGTTGTTCAAATACTGCTTTTGCCATCACTGTCTCTCTGAAGACATCATGTTTGTCTTTACCTGGCTAATAATCAAACAAAACACTTAATCAGTACAGAAAACCGATTCACAGTATTGCATCCACATCACACACATCCAACCCTCATATCTGCTAGTTAACACAAGGGTTAACACCCCTCTATAAAGCACTATATATTATTGTATGCATGGATTGTGAATTTAGATGCATTCGATTTTTCCCAGGTGGCGAGGAAGGAGGGGCTTAAAGTATATCTGACAGTAGTTTGTCAAAACTGCCATAAGATCATTTAATCTGAAACTGTAAGCACAAACACAATGATACTCCATTCAGTTATTCTGCTCTCTGCTTTAGCATGTAAGTACCATTACCTTCATAATCACAGTGAAGTATGTATGAAGTATAGTTTTATTATTCAGGGACTTAATTTATAAAAGTGCATTAAAAGTAAATGAACTGCTTCAATGCTTACATTTTATTAGTATAGCCCCCTTTGAGACGAAAAGGACAAAACTAACATTTCACATTTATTTGCAGGTGCCAGTAATGGAGATACTATTACACCAGACAAAACAGAGGAAATTGTTGCAGAAGGTTCAAATGTTACATTATCCTGCAGTTATTCATCTGCATGGTCTTTACTTTGGTACCGTCAGTATCCCGGATCAGCTCCTGAGTACCTTGTGCTCATCTCAGATGGAGCAAAACAAGTTCATACATCTGATGTGGATCAAAGATTCAGTACTAATATCAGAAAAGAAAAACAAAATCATGTGGAACTGATCATCTCCTCTGCTGCTGTATCAGACTCTGCTCTGTACTACTGTGCTCTGAGGCCCACAGTCACAGGAAACACATCAACACTGTACAAAAACCTGACACAGATGAAGGTGTACAAACAATTATTTTCTATAAATATAGGTAATTATAATTTTGCACTGTATTAATATAACATGGGGTAAATCGTATAGTTGCAGAAGTGGTATGGTAAATGATGCTTATTTATTAACTTGTTAACCCTAGTTATGTGTTTAAAGTACTAACAGGCAAAGCATGATGAATTAATCCAGATCATATTCATATATCATATAACAGAGTTAGGAAGTAACCACAAGAGGGTGCTATGCACTATAGGATATGAATAGTAATTAAATGATCCAGTGGTGTATGAAGCAGATCTGATGTGATCTTCTCTCTCAAAGAGCTCTCTGGAAGAGTGGTGGAGTTTAAAGCATTGATACCTGATGCGATCTTGTTAAACTTCTGTTAGAGAGCAAACGAAACACACACAATGATTCTCCATTCTGTCATTCTGCTTTCTGCATTTGCATGTAAGTATTGAAGTGTTTTGTGTTTTGCATCCCAGTACTCTGAGCAGCCAGAATGGCTAATTACTGAACAAAATTAAGTATACAGTGTTTTTTTTTTTATGTTGTTTATTGCATTAAATACAAATATTTGATCTACCTTTGCAGATGCAACATATGGAAATGAAATCAAACCAACCAAAACAGAGAAGTTTGCTGACGACTGAATCCCAGTGAGCTACAGTATGTGAAGGAGGGAACTACAGTAAATCTGAGCTGCTCTGCTGAAGCCCCTGCCCCAAACAACCTCCTACAATATCCTGGTCTAACATCCCTGAATCTGCCCACAT
>NW_026704887.1:0-18673 GCF_012432095.1 Onychostoma macrolepis
GTTGGGTCGCGTCTGCTCTTTACAGCTCCTCTGCTGATCTGAGGACGCATGCGCAGTTCATCGTTCTGTCCACGACTCTCCAATCAGAATGTCAAAATAAGAGTCCCTTTTTTTCCTCTCCATGTAGATCAGTATACAATTGTTAATCTCCACATAAACACTGCATTAGGAAATAATATGATCAATGAACTTAAAACAATACAAATAATCAGAGGCAAATAAAGCAAACATAACACAATTGTATACATACTTTGTGTGTATCACAGAAGCTTCTCAAAGTCATCAGCGTACCTTGCCACTGATTGATGAGGTTTTTTTTTTTGTTTTGTACTGCTGACATGTTTCTGCTGTGCTGAAAGAGAAAGTGTTGGCTGACATTTTCAAAGTAAGCATCTCCACGGTTAGCTGCATAGTCATAACTTGGGCTAATTAGATTTACCTCGTCCTTGGATCTTTGCCCATATGGATGAGCAGACAACAAGTGAATTCCACCAAGCTTGAGAAGATTAGTCAGTTTTGTCCAGAGATGAGGGTCTTCATTGACTGCACAAGAGGTAAGGTGCCAGATTCCATCTTTACTCACACTCCAGTCTGAGGTGTTCTCCTCATATACTGTAAAAATACCACCACCTTCAAGGGGCTGATCAGTATTGCTCCATACGGAGCAGTTACCTTTGTGTCCAGCTTGTACACAGGTTCCATCTCCAATAAAGAGTTGACGAAACAATCAGGGATTTGTGACTTGCTGGAGCTAGGTGATGCTTGCATGGCTGACAAAGGATTCACCACTGAGAAAATGCTGGCGGAACGTGGGGCCAAAATCATCATACCACCTTTTAAAACAGCAGCTCAGTTAAGCAAAGAAAATACAGAGTAAACACAAGCCATAGCTTGTCTTCGAATTCTTGTTGAGAGAGCCATCAGAAGAGAGAGCATGCGATCTGTGCTCCAGTGATCAAGGAGTGATGTTTTTTTTTATAACCATCCCCATTAGGAAACCTGACACTAGAAATGTGTATATTTTAACTATATTTATTGGAACTCTTTTAATAATTTCTCCACAATTTTCCAAGTACTACTTCTGTGAGGAACATTTTAGAAGAGTTGACCTTACTGGGAAATTCTGGAGGATTCTGAACACCACACAGTTGGTCATCAAAATGGAGGATTAAAAAGGTTTGTTACCTTCCAGGATGGTGAGTTTACCATGTGTGCCTTGAAGGTCCTCAACGCTGTCACTGTCTGCCTTGCTGTCAAAATTCTCCTCATCAAAATTTAAAAAAAAAGTTAAGAATTGCCTCTTTTGTGAGTCAATTCTTTTGAGCAGTTAATTCAAAACTGTGGTGAATTAAATTTTGTTTCTCAAATTAGTCAGCTCGACATCACTCGTCAGCAAGAAAAAAACTGCATGACTTTTCTCTGTTACAAATAAATACAAATTTTAACTACATCATTCATTTCTGGCATTGAAATTTTTAAATATTTGCAAGTGAACTCCTGTTAGTTGATCTGTAAGTTATCATTGGCTATGGGTGCTAACACTGTCAGGGAAATGAAGCCTATGTAACTGGTGAGCAGTGTTGGGCAGTAAGTAGTTTCTAGTAACTTAGTTACTGTAATAATATTACTTTTTGCAGTAACTAGTAGTGTAACTAATTACTAATAGGATTTCAGTAATAATATTACAGTTACCATTCATAAAACAGCTTCGTTACTTAGTTACTTTTGATGCCTCAACCCTGCTGATTTAAAATCCAGCAATCAAATAATTCCTAGATTTATTTTCATAATTTTCATGACTCGCACATGCATGTGATGTCCCCAGTGCAGCAGACAAGCTTTGAATATGGAAAAGCTTACATTCAGCAGATAGAAATATTGCATTATATTGATTTTTTAAGAAATAAAAGATGATCTGAACACTGTTGTGTAAGTTGTGGCTTTACTTTACTTTGGCAGTACATCCCACCCACATCCCTCTGATCAACATGTGGTACATTATATAACTATAATTAAAAATATTTTTGGAAAATTAAAACGTTTAAACGTTTCCTACAAACTTATGTGATTTGATAAAATACATAATGAAATATAATCGTATATGGTTAACGGAGAAATTACAATTAGCTTCAAGCTACACATGACAATTAATGAGATTAATACAACACTTCTACTTGAATGTCACTATCAGTCGCTATTGAGTGTTTGTAATAACTTTGACTGCGATCCAATGTGGATTTTGGTCAAATGATGAGGCAGAAATATGTTGTTAGTGACATTCTAGAAGAATTTTATCTGGAAGATACACAGTTACAACTTCTGTGGGGCGTGAAGAAAAAGTAATGTAACTAGTAGTGTAACTAATTACTGTTGCCAGAAAGTAATAAGTAAAGTAACATTATTACTTTTGAAAGGAGTAACCAGTAATGAGTAATATATTACATTCTTTGAGTAACTAGCCCAACCTGCTGGTGAGTCACAAAGCTAAATATATGGCCGGCGACACCAGTTGAAATAATTGACTGCGTTTTGTGACTATGAAATCAGACACAGGACAGTAGGTGGCGGTTCACTGGCAGCATTTACTCATCTGATACATAAGCAGCCTCTAAGATGAAATTGCCCTTATCGTTCTCTATAAAATAAACGTGTTGTATACTTAATCACGTGCTCTCACTTCCACATATTTAGGTAAAAGGAAGAAATGTAACTCAAAAAGAGTAAAATGCTGAAAATAATCACACAAGAAAGGAAAGTAACATACACATGAATTGAAGTGAAAATATAGATATAAAAGCAATAATTAAGATAAATATTAATACTTCTCCCATGAGGTAACAATACAGAAAGGGAAGAGGGGGAAACAGAACAGGAAGTTACGTCAGCTTGTGAAATCATGGGCCGTATGTATAAAGCCGCTCAGAGTAAAATGTAAGGCTTAAGTGTGTAAAAATTCTAAGAATGACAATTTTACTCTTATTCCTAGACTTAAGAACGAATGATACATAAAGGTTCTGTAGAACCTGGTCGAAAAGAACACACACATATAATCTCAACTCAGCACATTCCACGGAGTTTCCCCCTCCACGCCGAGTCGTAAAATTGACAAATGACCAGCACAACGGCCAAATTCTCTGACTAGCGTCCTGCCATACCCTCCTTATCACCTCGGGAGACTCGTAAACAACAATAAGTTTGAGGATGAAATGACCGCGCTACATCTGCACGGATTTAAGAACAAAGAACTGCTTATTTGGAGAGGTTCCAGAATCAGGGCGCTCGCGATACTGCGACCCAGTTTACCATAAACAACGCTTCTGATAAACACAAACGATTGACTTATAGCTCCGTCTGAGCTAAGAAAATCACCAGAGCTAAACAACATGACACTCCTCATGACCTCAAGACCTCTCCTCTTCGTTCTCCCACCTTCCAAAGGAATGCGCTCTTTCTCCCTTCTTGGGCAAAGAACACCCGAACTCTTATGGACTTTGCCAAAAGAATATTAAAGCAATATACTCAAGAGACAATATATATTAATGTGGTATTTTATGCCTTTTAAAAGCTTGCTGTGGTTATTAGGATTTAGGATATTTTAATCTATGCCTTAACCCGTGTGTTAGGTAAAATTAGTGTATGTATTCTACACTGAAGAAACTGTTAGAACCTAAAGCTACGCAAATTAACTCTGAGCAGAACTTCTAGTGAGCGCGTCACTTTCAACGTCACAAAGAAACAACCAACCACTGAAGGGGTTCCCCAGAATGCGTCACGAAAGGACTGCACCAGCAGCCAATCAACAACTTCGGGATTCCCTCAAGCAACCATCCAGGGAACGAGCCAGCCTTCAACTCAACTTAAAGCAAGTAAACAAACAAACAATCTCCATGTCTTGCTGAGCTGGTTTGAATTAATCTTAAAAGATAGAGATAGTAAAGTTCTCTATTTGTGACGTCCTCGGGTCTTCAATACTCTTGGAAAAGAGTATTAGAACCTTAAACTTTCTTCAAATTGCTTTCACCTTGCCGGAACGTGTGTATGTATGTGTATGTGTATGTGTGTTTTGTTAGTATTGTATCAGAATAGCAAATAAACTCTCGTTTAATTTATAAAGAATGGGCAGGTGCTGTGTTTTTCAAGTTTGAAACTCTTTGCCAAAGATCGTGTTACCTGCTGCTCAAAATTTCCCAACCAATTCTGTATTATTATCGTGGCCACGAAATAAACATAATTCCTAAGTTATACTGGTTTAATGCTCACTGGACGAGTCGTTAAGAAAGTATAAATTATCCATTTTGATTAATACCAATTAATCAGATCAATAGCGAATCTCTATGATTCGATTTCCTAAAGCTAAAATTCAAAATAAAAGCTTAAATGAAGAGCTAATCAAAGTTATTACAGTTCCGACAGTATGTGTTAAGACTTGGTCTTGGCTCCTAAATTATTTAAGAGCCGGAGAGGTCTCCTAACCTAGTTAGGGGTTAACGAGATAAGTTTGTTCAACTCAAAAAATTTAAATCTGAATCATCAAATGTTACCGCAGGTGTTCCCCAAGGTTCAGTCTTGGGCCCTTTGTTTATTTATTTACTGCCTCTGGGACAAATTTTTAGGAAATTTGGTATCCATTTTCATTGTTATGCAGACGACATCCAACTTTATGTCTTCTTTACCTATTTCTGTTTTTCCTTCACCTTCTCTGTTAAGCTGTCTAGCTGAAATTAAAACCTGGTTTTCATCTAACTTTATGAAACTTAATAGCGACAAAACTGAAATTCTTCTTGTAGCGTCTAGGTCTGATTTGGCAAAATCTTCCAGCGTTTCTGTGTCTATTGATATATTGTCTATAGTTTTTCCTTCATTACACGTAAAAGTATGGGTGTCATCCTTGATAGTACACTATCTTTTGAAACTCGCATGAATAATACTGTCCGATCCGCCTGCTTTCACTCACAAAATATAAACCGTCTTGGTCCTTTTTTAACAACAAATACTACTGCTATTCTTGTGCATTCCTTGGTTATGTCACTTCTAGATTATTGTAATTCTTTACTTTTTGGTCTTCCTTCAAAACTCTAACATAAGTTGCAGTTGGTACAGCATTCAGCTGCACGAATTGTTACTAGATCCCCTCTCGTAGAGCATATTTCACCTGTTCTTTGCCATCTGCATTGGCTTCCGGTCAAATATTGTATCAACTTCAAAATTTTGCTTCTTATCTACAAAGCTCTTAATAATCTTTCTCCTCCTTATCTTTCTGATCTTCTTCAAATCTACACTTCTGCACGTACCTTGAGATCCTCTTTATCTGTTTTTCTGACCACGTATTAATCTGAACAGCATGGGCTCAAGAGTATTTAGGGCCTGTTTACACCTGGTCGTTTCATGCATTTTCTCTGATCGGATATATCTATCTGATTTGTCAAAACATTCCTATTTACACTTGGCCACATAAATGTGTCGTCGCAAAACAAATCCGTTCTTCAATTCCTGCGCTATATGCAAATTTAACGGAGTTCACATCAATGAAAGCAATAGATATGCGCTGCATTTTATTCATTATCAGCTAATTTCAAGATCAGAGACCGCAACAGGAGAGAGCGCGGCATCAGCACTGGAAAGATAGGTTAGTCTCACTACTTTTAATGAAGATGATTGTGTGTTGAGCGTCTGTTACTTTCAGTTTAATTCGCGCCAGTTTGCGTGTCGGCTTTCTGAAGAGATACTCAGCTACTCATCCATGGTGGTGCTTGTTGCATTAGCGCTGTCATATCTGACTAACTTGCCATATAGCCTATAAAATGCTCTTACACCTTTATTATTTTAATATTTTGGGAGGAGTAAAATTAGCATATGTGGTTTCAACAACCAGATGCATTTACACTTGTCCAGTTTTGTCTGGAATGCAAAAGTAGTACAATTTCAATTTGACAAAAGTGTGTACATGACACCTTAAAAAGTCAAATTACTGCTTTTATTATCTTGCAATCTAACTTGTAAAGTGCGTGTAAATGTAAACTTCCTGGCAGGTGTGTTGAGGCAAGCTGAAGCTAAACTCTGCAGGACACTGACCCTCCAGACCGAGTTTGGGCACGCCTGGTTTACATGCACTTTAAAAGTTAGATTTCAATAAAAAAGATCTAAATTTTGTTATATTAACTTCATTTTAAATAAAATAGAAAGATGTACAACCTTTAACTGACATCACGTTTTATTTTAAAACTCTAAAAGACTCAGACTCAGACCTAAAAATTGTACATGCTAAATTACCTAGCTATCATATGCAATGTGTGTGTTTTCATAAATGTGTGAGTTTATTACAAGATAGTTTTACCTGTTTGTGTTTTAATTGAATTACTGGCACTGCAACTACTCCCTTCTCCTGACACAAGATAAACACACACAATTTGTTATGACAGTCCAACCCATTCTCGAAAAACTTACAGTTATGAAGCACTTGTCACCATACTTGTCACCAACTGCATCTTACCTGAATTCACCTCAGGGGCTGAACATCCGACTGCACTGTAAAAAAAAAATTTGAGCCAACTTAAAATTTTAAGGCAACCAGCTTCAGCAGATTTTTGAGTTTTCTCAACTTGTCGTTTTAAGTTTATACAACAAAAATTTGAGAATCTCCCACAAAAATAAGTTGTGTAAACTCAAAAATCTGCTCAAAAAGTTTTTTTTTTTTAAGTTCGCTCAATCTTTTTTTTTTTTTTGACAGTGTGTGCACTCCTCCACAGTCGACCCTTCAAGAGCGAAGTAGTAAGATAAATAAGAACAGAAACATTTTTCGATGCTAATATCATATTAGCAAAACAAAAACCGTGAACTTACCACCAGCACTTTGCTCATCGCTCTCAGGCGAAGAACAGTCTTCGTCAGTGATGTCAACATCAGCGGATGAATCAAACACAAATGTTGGTCGGCTGCTGAATTCACATATTCTGGGTCATTCTGTGTTAACTAAAATTTTGTATTTAGATTTTTTTTTTGTCTGCTGAAAGAAATGAATAAAGAAGAAAGCGAAAATGTTAAATGTCATCGATGTATATTTACTAAGTAATTTACTATTTTGTAGTCAAAATGACTTTTGGAGCAACATTACAATGACTTTAGAAAGATGGCAGTTTCCAGAAACATTTCCAGTTTCAGTATTATTTGTTCTTCAGACATTCTTCTTTAAACACAACAAGTATCAGCTGTATGAAAAGTTACCCACATTTGGTTTTTGACCATTGAAAATGTGTACAATTGACCATTTTCTCATGGAACCACATTGAGATTCCAATATCTCTGGAAATGAACCATATTGGGCCTTAAAATTACTCAGTAAATATACATCCATGACATTTAATATTTTGGCTTTCATCACTATTTGTGTTTGTCTTTCTTTAGAAAAAATATTAACAATATCAAAAATTTGAGCCGAGGAAGTTTCTGTATTTTGGTTGATTTGACACAGAATGACCCTTCTCAGAAACTAAAGCTAAAATGCATGTCATCAAACCTTAATAACCAATAATGATAAAGTGATAATGTCTCTAATGCCCTAATAATTGTGAACTGTGTTGTTAGCCTCAGATGAGCTTGACGAGATGGATCAGGATGAGGAGCCGTGCTCTACATCAAAGCCCTCCTGTGATGCCCAAACAAAGTGGTCCAATCCAATGATGGAGGACCACACCTATTCAAAAGAGCCTACCATCACCTGCAGAATGAGTACTACACCACCACAAGAATGATCTTGCCCACAGATATTTTTTTGAAGAGTAATGCAGACTCCTTCTTGTATACAGGGATTCTACTCCTCGAGTTTCACACCCTTGTGTCCTGCCTACAACAATTTACCCCTACTTTATCATCCATAACTGTTGTGGATCAAATCCTAATGAAACTAAGACAAAAACTTTGTCATGGCTGATTTAGCAAGACGATTTAAAATGTTACAAGGTCAGGTCAGCAAGACTGTTGGAATCTGGATAGACATAATGTCTGAACACACCAAGGATCTTGTTTAAAAATGGATAAAATACTAAAGATCTGTGCTGGTCTAGTGAATTTAAGAGGTGAGCTTATTTCAAGTGAAAAGTGAGAATACATTTGTGAGCCTGGACCACAAAACCAGTCATAAGGGTCAATTTTAAAATCGCCTTTAAAGTTGTCCAAATGAAGTTCTTAGCAATGCATATTACTAATCAAAAATTAAGTTTTGATATATTTATGGTAGGAAATTGACAAAATATCTTCACGGAACATGATCTTTACTTAATATCCTAATGATTATTGGCATAAAAGAAAAATCGATCATTTTGACCCATACAATGTATTGTTGACTATTGCTACATAAGAAATTGAATAAAAAACAAACACTAATAAAAGCATACTCATTTTATTTTACAATGTATTATTTAACTTTTGATCACATGTAATATACTTTTCTAATGCCTTGTGTTTTTTATACTTTTTTTACTTGTTTTTTATTTAAAAAAAAAATGTTGTTTGTTTTTTACTATTAATGTTTTTATACAGTGCTCTTGGTGTTTGTTGTGTGTACAAGACATAACACCTGTTATCTGCTTACTGTTTCATTTGTGAATCTGTACAGGTGCTGATCATATAATTAGAATATCATCAAAAAGTTGATTTATTTCACTAATTCCATTCAAAAAGTGAAACTTGTATATTATATTCATTCATTACACACAGACTGATATATTTCAAATGTTTATTTCTTTTAATTTTGATGATTAGAGCTTACAGCTCATGAAAGTCAAAAATCAGTATCTCAAAATATTAGAATATTACTTGAGACCAATACAAAGAAAGGATTTTTAGAAATCTTGGCCAACTGAAAAGTATGAAAATGAAAAGTATGAGCATGTACAGCACTCAATACTTAGTTGGGGCTCCTTTTGCCTGAATTACTGCAGCAATGCGGTGTGGCATGGAGTCGATCAGTCTGTGGCACTGCTCAGGTGTTATGAGAGCCCAGGTTGCTCTGATAGTGGCCTTCAGCTCATCTGCATTGTTGGGTCTTGTGTCTCTCATCTTCCTCTTGACAATGCCCCTAGATTCTCTATGGGGTTCAGGTCAGGCGAGTTTGCTGGCCAATCAAGCACAGTAACACTATGGTCATGAACCAGCTTTTGGTACCTTTGGCAGTGTGGGCAGGTGCCAAGTCCTGCTGGAAAATGAAATCAGCATCTCCACAAAGCTTGTCAACAGAAGGAAGCATGAAGTGCTCTAAAATTTCCTGGTAGATGGCTGCGTTGACTGTGGACTTCAGAAAACACAGTGGACCAACACCAGAAGATGACATGGCAGCCCAAATCATCACAGACTGTGGAAACTTTACACTGGACTTCAAGCAACATGGATTCTGTGCCTCTCCACTCTTCCTTCAGATTCTGGGACCTTGATTTCCAAATGAAATGTAAAATTTACTTTCATCTGAAAAGAGGACTTTGGACCACTGAGCAACAGTCCAGTTCTTTTTCTCCACAGCCCAGTTAAGATGCTTCTGACGTTCAGAAGTGGCTTGGTAGCCCTTTTCCTGAAGACGTCTGAGCGTGGTGACTCTTGATGCACTGACTCCAGCTTCAGTTCTCTCCTTGTGAAGCTCTCACAAGTGTTTGAATCGGCTTTGCTTGACTGTATTCTCAAGCTTGCGGTCATCCCTGTTGCTTGTGCACCTTTTCCTACCCAAATTCTTCCTTCCAGTCAACTTTGCATTTAATATGCTTTGATACAGCACTCTGTAAACAGCAACACCTTTCAGTAATGACCTTCTGATCCCCAGTGAAGACCTCGTTGGCCATCGGGACAAGACCACGTGTCCTCTGCTCAATCTGACCTGAGCAGGAATTAAACCATGCCATGCTGGTTTCGTCCGGCCAGAGGAGAACTGCCCCTCGACTGAGCCTGGTTTCTCCCAAGGTTTTCTACTCAGTTTCTGTCACTGATGGAGTTTTGAGTCCATGCTGCTGTCGCCTTTGGCTTGTTTATTTGGGGACGCTTGGCTGATTGCATAGACACTATTGGAAGAGAGCTGAACTGAATGATGATTTCATTGAATCATCAATGAACTTACTTTAACTGGAAAAATGACTTGTTAATGTCCTCTTGCATTATTAACAAACTATTTTCATATTTGACTGTAAAGCTGCTTTGACACGATCAGTATTGTATAAAGTGCATTATAAATAAAGGTGACGTGACTTGATTTTATATACTGTAACACCTGGTTCATTTATTTATTTATTTTTTGTGACTTCTGCCTCATTTTAAATATGTAATTGTGAACAGTAGTAATATTTGTAAATGTTTGTTTGCTAACATTTTGTTTAGCTTGTTTAGGTTTTTCTTACTTCATTAAAGTTTAAACTGAATTTTGCAGTTGTATTACAGATGTAATGTTTGTCAGCTGGAGCTTTAAAGGAATAGTTCACCCAAAAATGAAAATTTGCTGTTAATTTACTGACCCTTGACCCTTTTTTTCTTTAAGCCTGTATGTTTAGTCTGTATGACAAATGTTATAAATGGAGATTGTTATTAAATAATGGTTATTATGTGTTGTAAATTGTGTGTTTTTAGTGATTGATAAACACCAGTTAATAATTTTTAATAATTTTGTTAAACTATAAAATATAATGGACAAATGGACAATATATATAACTATAAAAATGTTTTAGTTCCCCTGCAATTTCTTATGATGCCCAAATAATAAATCTTAGTTGACGTGACATATAAAACACATGGAGTAAAGTGTTAAATTTTAATTGACATAACTTGCTGTAGTCTTCTAAATGTTTGACCAATTAAAACATTTTATTTGAATGAACTATAAAACTACTTTCTAGAGTGTAGACTGTGTCTGTTCCCTGAATCAGAGTCCTGCACGGGTCCTGTTTGATAAACCCGCACCCGCCCCGCACCCGCAGTAGTTAACCGAATACCTGACCCGTTATCCGACAGCAACACTAATTTAATTCCGGACCCGACCCGACCCGTTTGACATAAAAACCGCGACCCGAACCGCACCCGCATTAAATCTACATAAGACGGACAAAACGTCTTTATTTTATTTTTAATGTAACAAGCAATTAACAAGTCATTCTGAGTTAATGTTAATGTGTTTAAAAATTAATAATAACATTTAACACACGCAGCCCAACAAGTTAACAGAGAGAGAGAAAGCAACATTATAGGCTGCATAAAAATATGTAGGACTGGCAGCAGTGTCGAGAGAGAGACTGAGAGAGAGAGCGCGCACAACATCCAACGTGTAAAAACAATATAAAACTATTGCGTAACCAATCTATTTTAAACAGGTCTAAAAGGCTAGCTGTCAATCAATGTCAATACAGCTGTCGATTGGCTACAGTGCTCAGTGTTTGCAAATCCCGCTGTAGAAGCCCGGTCTTCAGACAGAGCTCGCGAACACAAGCACGGAACAATTTGAAAGAAAGGAGCTGCTTATCAGCGTGTACTGGATTAAGTCGAAATAGTCTTGGTTATAATTGTACCCACAACCCGCCCGTGCCTGTCACCAGTCCGACCCGCACCGCACCCGACACGTCAATATTATTCCACCCGTTACGTCAATTTTTGCGGTTCACCCGTCGGGTACCCGCGGGTACCCGCCCGCGTGCAGGACTCTGCCCTGAATACTGAGGACAAATTATATGCTTACTAAGGGATATAGAATAAAATCAGATTGCGATTTAACCAAATTATAGCAAAGTAAGCTAAATAATGTCACAAAACTTGGGGCTCAGACACACTCTCTCTTTCTGTTTAAATCTAGATTAAAAATATATATTTTAGTCAAGCGTTCACATAACAACTCATAACCTTGTACTCTAGTAATAAATGCACAATCATCTTTTGCCTGAAATAATATGAACAGCATCTATGCTAATTCTTCTCCTTTTGTTTCTATCGCTCAGGTTTCCCATCCCAGTGTGACTACAGTTTGTATCCAGCCTCACTTGAGGTTACTTCAGATGATGCCAACACTCATGAAGACCCCAGATGATGGCAACTACAGATGAACATACCAAACTGACAAATGTTATGTATTGTCATCATTGCCTTAAAGCATACGTTGAGTGATTTTCAGCCCACTTTGTATTGTTACTATGATGGTAATATATGTGAACGAACAATGTTTAATCTTTCTCGGAGTTCCATGAGATATACCCATTTATTTGTCAGCCAAATAATATTTTGCATTATCCGAATAATGTTTATTTACATGTTACAGACTTTGTGACAGTATAAAGTGGATTTAAATTCCCCGAACCTATCCTTTAATGGTTGTCCCTTTAATTGAACATGACTTTGAACACATAACTTGTATTATCTTAGAGTTATTGACATAGACATTAATTTGTTGCCAGAAGATGCTCCCCATTGAGTCACAGTCACCTCAGGCTCTTGATAGGATTTTTTTTTTTTTTTCTGAAACCTTGAAATTTTCTAAAGCTGCTTTGATTGTGAAAAGCATTGTACCCTTACAACAGTTAACCATGTTTTTACTATGTAAAACTAGTAATCATAACTGTAGTAATCAGGGTTTTTTAGTTTTTCTCAAACTAAGGTTTTGATATCATGGTTCTACTAAAGTAATATTTTAGTAATGCTGTAGTAAAACTGTGGTAACCATAGTTTTTGAAACCATGGTGAAGTTTGTAGTTACTATAGGTTTGCTACTATGCTGTAGTAAGACCATGGTTATGGTAGTTACTGTGAATTTACTACAACAATCATAGTTAAACCATGGTTAATTTTGTGGTTGACTTTTGTATGGACATATGTGAACTGAATGCTTCTATTTGAAAGTCACATTGGATAAATCCGTCTGATAAATATACTTTAAATGCATTTGTATGTTTAATCTGTTCACTGAAAATAAATTTTCAATTGCCATTGTATATTGTTTTTGATCCATTATTGTGAGCAAGGATATTTTGGTTAGCGTAATCGAACTGATTATGAACCACGGACCGACCGTGGACCGCCAGCAAACAGTAATTATAAACCAGTGGACCGCTGTCGGAAAAGCGGTGGCTGCCGCTGGTGGTCCGCTTGAATGACGATGAGCAAAACGCCGGTGAACCGCGGGCAGCGTCTGCCGGAGGGCTGCCGACTTTGCCACCAGTGGGCCGCTGGTCTTATGTTAGCTGGGTAGGTACTGATGCTATGAGGTGTTCGTGCACCTGTGCCTCTTATCTTCTTTTTATTAATATTACTGCAGAACTTATAATTACATACAAGCTCAAGGAAAGATGGTTGTATCTTTAACAATGAAATATTATAATGACAAAAAACTTAAATCAACCCAAAATTTATTGGTTATACTACAATCACAAAATAAAAGGGCAGCCAAATTTCATAAACATCAAAATATTTACAGATAGATGAATTAAACCTGTCGCTCGTATCTTTTAAGTTGTTGTACTTGTTATAACGTCGTAAGTCACATGATAACGTCAACATGACGGATGACGTCCAGATCGCATTCATACTTAAAATGATCAGGCTATAGAGTACGTACTCTTTTAGCACTCGTTAAGTACGTACTTATTGAAATTAAGTACCTACTCATTGAGTATGCGGTTTCGGACACAGCCAGAGTCAACCTACTCAAGAGGAAGCAGTCACGAGGCTTTCAGGCGAACGAAGCTTCAGACGTCATAGATCATGTGCTTTTGGCCAAACGAATCAAGCTACGATACAGTGCTTCAGTGTGAAATGTGTTGTTTTTAAGCTTTGAAGCTTACGTGTTGAACATAACATCACTAGTTTCTGTTGTTCTTTGTCAGTTGTTGATTTAGCCTGTTGCTGGATGATCTCTGGTTTCTTGGTCTTTAGTGTTCCCAGTCCTTCGTTTTATTTTGTTTATTCATGTATTTGCATTTGGATCCTTGCTTCTCCTGTAATCTTTATCTACCGTACCTAACAATGGTTTTGTTTGTCACTTAATCTCTAGGATTTATTTTTTTAAAGATCTACTTTACCAAACAAATCTTATGTTAAATATTTGCTCGCTGGTGTATGTAAATGGTTTGATGGTCTTGATGACTGTTTGTCCAGAAAGTCTGGTAGTGATTCACAGGAACGTGTCCTTGTCCCCCGCTTGATGAATCTGATTTATTAATGTGCCTCTGGTTTCATCCAACATGGTCATCACACAGATCCATGTTTTATGTTTCCATTATCATTCAGATGATGATCTGTTAGCGACAAAAGTAAATTAAATCAAATACAAATCTGAATGTGATTCAACAAAACCTGGTTCTGATACTTAAATCTCATTTCCACAGTGTAGTCTTTGTATAATGATTGAGCAAATGGCAAATGGACAAGAAGATAAGAAACAATCATTTAAGTTAAACCTTTGTTCTGTTTTGTCTGAACTGCCTAATATAAAAGTAATTAATGTAGCTTTGAAATTAAGCTGTGAGGCAGTTTAATGTCCTTTTACACTTTGTATAATATAGCACACACAGCCATATCACCCTGCAGCCCAAGACTGGTTGCCCACTGAATCTAAAAAAAATAAAAATGCGGCCTCTGCCCACGTAGCAATTTTTCTCTGGCCCACACAATCAGCTATTGCTTGGCCCACATACCACAATGACTTACGGTCCTAGTGTGTACCAAGTCTGGATTCCAGACAAGGGCCACACATGGGCCATACCTGGCCCAAGTCTCAGCCAAGCTAATTACCTATAACTGGCCCTGAATTGGGCCAGTTATGGCCCATGTGTGGCCCTTGTCTGGAATCCAGACCTGGTCCACACTAGGACCGTAAGTCATTGCGGTATGTGGGCCAAGCAATAGCTGATTGTGTGGGCCAGAGCTGGGCCAGAGAAAAATTGCTATGTGGGCCGGAGCTGGGCCAGAGAAAAATTGCTATGTGGGACCATACCTGTATGACCATAGCTGGCCCTATTCTGGCCCAGACAGCAACATAGTGTTGGCCCAGATCCGGCCCGCGTGAAATCCATGTGGGCCAGATGTAGCCCGGATCTGGGCCGACACTGCTTGCTGTCTGGGGGTCCTATACGCTGGACCAGATGAGTTCCACATGTCAGCCTCATCAAAACCATAACCAAGCCACTTGATACACACCCCTCCCAGATGAGTAGTCACAACAACGACAATATTCTGAACAAATATTTAATCATGTTTAATCAGCAAACCAAGTTGAATGAATCTCACATCTAACATACAACATTATGGTCAGTTCACACTTTCACAAAAGCTATAAAAAAAAAAAAAACACATGCTTATTTGTTTTGCTTGGTCAGTGTGTTCACCCTGTTGGAGTATGGCAGTGTGAATTGGCTTTTAGGTGCTTTGGAAAACAAAACAAAAAACAGTAAAATAAATATATATTTGTTTAATGTTCACGCAATTAACACAAAATTTTTAAATAAGGTAGTTTGTCTGTTTTTGCAATATTCAAGTGTTCATGTCCCTGAATAATATCTGTATGAACCCAAGTCTGAAGAGAACACATAATATCTAGTAGACAGCAATCCTTGTGAGTGAGATGTCTGGTGTGGAGGCTGGATCTGGAACCGACTTCTGTCCAGGTTATCCGTCTTCACGAACTGCCCTGAAATACAATTCAAACAAACAATGTAGTGTGAGGCTCTTACATTCACAATGCTCATTTTGGCCTCGGTGGTGAAGTGTGCAGAAAATTCTGCTGGACTGAAATTTAGTCTTTGGTGAACAGTCTTCAAGAGTGCAAATAATATTTTAAGTTTTAAGTATCTTTCAGGCTCGCATGAGGTTTCCACGAGCAACAAAGTCTGCTTGAACAAAAACTTCACTACATTTAAAGTTTAGAAAATAATATACATACAGACCGTTACAGTTTGAAGTGAGGTGCGTTCACAGTACTCTGGTTCCGTCTTACCGTTGTTAATTTTAATTTCAAAGAACTTTTTTATTATCATCTGTCTTTTTTTGAATTATGATTGACCCCTCTGTAGGTTGTTGTGTATGAAGTGTCCTCAGAGCAGAGTTAAACAAGATGGCCTTGTAGGACATACAGGAACCCCATGCGGGCCAGATGTGGGCCAGATCTGGGCCGACCCTGCTTGCTGTCTGGGAAATATTTGATATTTATTTGATAAATTTTTTTTGAATATTTGATAAACTTTTGAATGTTTGAGGTTTTACTTACTAGTCAGACGGTTCATCGCGCTTTGGAGATGTTCTTCGACAGGAGATCCGCTCCAGCTCTGCAGCACAACCATCAGCATGGAAGAATAGGAACAATATGTCACATAGCCAACAAAATGTAGTATATAATGTCAGGATTATTAGAAATAAACTACAGCAGAGGTGAAATGCAATAATAATAATAATATACAAAAAATCTTAAGATACCAGAATTCATATTTTTAGGTTTTACAGATGCATGATGATATAGTTGAAATGTATAGTGAAAAATTCATATAAAGTTATTTAATAAGATTTCTCAGATCACCTGTGTTTCCTGTATCTCTGTCAGCAGCTCCCATTACAAATTTTCTTGTAACTTCCCCTGTTTTAGGTCTTTTTTTCTGACGCTCCTGAAATCACAGTACAATTTATCAATATTTGATTGCAATGAAAGTTCAAAACGTGTTTGAAATAGTTTCAGCCCATTAGTTCATGTAAGTGACGTCACCGATTGACCCCACAGTGCAGACTTTTAGGTTAAATTAATTTAGCTTATAGTGACTTCCATTTATCTATTGACAAAGTATCAGCAAAACATTTACAAAACTATCAAAGCCGCTCATCTACACATAAAAGGTGATTAAAAGCTCAAGCGTTCATTAATAAGAGCTCAAATCTATAGCTTACCTCTAATTGTTAGCCTCTGATGCTAACGGTCTTTTTGAAGACACTAAACCACTCCTGTAAAGTAAAGATTCAACAGAAACGTGTCAATTACATGTAAGAAAGTGTCAGGAACAGTTGTATGTATTATTTGTGTAACTTTAGGGACTAAACCTACCTGAAAGCAGTGAAAACAGCAGAGAGACAGCCTCTTGCTACTTGTCAGCTGAGTGAGTTGACGCCCTGTTACCATGGTAACCTCCTCCGCTTCAGTTTAAATGTGATTTGAATGCTCAACGCGCGCGCTCATTGGCCGTCCACACGAACGCGGTTATTTTCAAAACAGCAGCTTTTTCTATGCGGTTTGGCCATTCGTCCTCACGCAGACGCTGCAGCAGGTCACTGAAACCGAACATTTTGAAAACTCCTGCCAGGGTGAAGATTTTAAAAAGCTCCGGTTGCAGTGTTATCATGTAGACAGCTAAGTTTTTGGCTTGTGACGTCGGAGCCTGCGCTGTTATCTCCGCCTACTGGAAACTTTTTCAGGCTTCTGATTGGCCAACATGGCCTAAAACACATCAACGTTACATAAATAGTACATAAAAGTCAAATAAAATGTCCTGAAACTTCATCATGTATTGTTTAGTAGGCCTACATCAAACTGTAAATTGAATGAGAATATGAAAGCAGTGAAAACAGCAGAGAGACAGCCTCTTGCTACTTGTCAGCTGAGTGAGTTGACGCCCTGTTACCATGGTAACCTCCTCCGCTTCAGTTTAAATGTGATTTGAATGCTCAACGCGCTCATTGGCCGTCCACACGAGCGGTTATTTTCAAAACAGCAGCTTTTTCTATGCGGTTTGGCCATTCGTCCTCACGCAGACGCTGCAGCAGGTCACTGAAACCGAACATTTTGAAAACTCCTGCCAGGGTGAAGATTTTAAAAAGCTCCGGTTGCAGTGTTATCATGTAGACAGCTAAGTTTTTGGCTTGTGACGTCGGAGCCTGCGCTGTTATCTCCGCCTACTGGAAACTTTTTCAGGCTTCTGATTGGCCAACATGGCCTAAAACACATCAACGTTACATAAATAGTACATAAAAGTCAAATAAAATGTCCTGAAACTTCATCATGTATTGTTTAGTAGGCCTACATCAAACTGTAAATTGAATGAGAATATGAAAGCAGTGAATGCAAAACATTGTTTTAAGTCAGTTGTATATAAATAAAACAACAGGATATACTATTCTATAATATAACATATCATATAATATCATATGAGGCATGAATATAATTTCACATGTAAACACAATTAAACACAATATGAGCTTTATGTTATGCATTTTAAAAATATATTTTCAAAATATATTTTCAAAATATATTTTCAAAATATATTTTCAAAATATATTTTCAAAATATATTTTCAAAATATATTTTCAAAATATATTTTCAAAATATATTTTCAAAATATATTTTCAAAATATATTTTCAAAATATATTTTCAAAATATATTTTCAAAATATATTTTCAAAATATATTTTCAAAATATATTTTCAAAATATATTTAACAGTGTTTCACATATATGTGAATATATTAGCTTTCTGTATGGGACAACATTGGGATTTTAGTCAAAAATATTTTAAATGGATTTTAAATGTGGGTCAAGATCGGCAATACTTATGTGGCCCACATATCTACATTTGACATCTGGCCCATGTCTTGTGTGCCGTCTTAAACCCGGTACCACCTCTGCCAAACCCGGGCCATGTTTGGCCCACATGCTGTATGCCAGTGCCGGATGAATGCCAGCTGTGCCAGAT
>NW_026704888.1:0-10000 GCF_012432095.1 Onychostoma macrolepis
TTTCTTTTCCTCCGCTTAGTAATATGCTTAAATTCAGCGGGTTGTCTCGCCTGACCTGAGGTCGTACTCGGAGGGTCGTGGCGGCGCTCCGCTATCCCCAGAGGGGCGGGAGGCTGGCCTGAGTCGAGTCGGTCGCCGCCGGGGCGCCGCGCCGCCGTCGGAAACCCCCGCAGACGCGTCCCCCCACAAGCAGCGGCGTCCGCCCGTCGGCGCGAGTTGAGGTCGAGACCCCGGTCCTCGCAGAACCGGCGGGCGTGTCGCCGCCGCCCTCCCGCCCCGGGCGAGAAGATGGAGGCGCGCGCTCCCCCGCAGCAGCGTCCGCCCGTCGGCGCGAAGTTGAGGTCGAGACCCCGGTCCTCGCAGAACCGGCGGGCGTGTCGCCGCCGCCCTCCCGCCCCAGAGGGGCGAGAGAGGCGGAGGAGCCCTCCCACCAAAGCAGCGTCCGCCCACGGACGAGTTGGAGGTCCCGTCGCGCGGGCAGCGGAGGGTTCAGACCCACCGGCAGCAGCGGAGGAGGACCTCCGGTCCTCGAGCCGCAGGCAGCGCCGCCCTCCCCTCCCGTGGGGAGGAGAGGCAGTGGAAGGGGCCAGAGGAGGCCGGGCGGGAAGCGGACCGGGCGGTCTGCACTTAGGAGGGCGGAGGAGGTCAAAAGCCCCTCTGAGCTCCAGCCGCGGGACCCGGAGGCCCGATCGATAGGAAGCGACCCTCAGGCAGGCGTGGCCCGGGAGGAACCGGGGCGCAAAGTGCGTTCAGTGTCGATGATCAATGTGTCCTGCAATTCACATTAGTTCTCGCAGCTAGCTGCGTTCTTCATCGACATACGAGCCGGTGATCCACCGCTAAGTTGTACTCTTTGTTTGAGGTAAGTAGGCTGAGGCGGACAGAGCGGGGTTAAAAAACCGGGGTCGAAACCCGGACGGGCGCCCGTTGCGGGGGTCTTCAAACCCACGGTCCCGGCAGGGTTGCGGGCCATTCAGGAGTACCCGCCCAGGCGGCGCCTAGTCCCGGAGGAAGGCGCCGATGGGAGCGTGTCAGATCCGATACCTTTGCCGCATCATTGCATCAGTTGGGCTGGCGTCCGATACCTTTGCCGCATCAGTTGATCCTTCTTACAGGTTCTCGTCCGATACCTTTGCCGCATCCGGTGTTACGACTTTTCTTGGGTTAAGGTTTTAACCCGACCGGGTGGCGAGGAGGACGCGCGGGCCCCGACCTCCCCTCTCCACCGCCGCCAGCGCTCGGGCGTCTTTTTCGCTCAAAAGCGTTTTCGGGTCCGGCCTTGTCCCGACACTGCTGTAATGATCCTTCCGCGGGTTCACCTACGGAAACCTTGTTCGACTTTTACTTCCTCTAGATAGTCAAGTTTGATCGTCTTCTCGGCGCTCCGCCAGGGCCCGCGAGGAGCGGCGGGGCGATCGAGACCTCACTAAACCATCCAATCGGTAGTAGCGGCGGGCGGTGTGTACAAAGGGCAGGGACTTAATCAGCGAGCTTATGACCCGCTTACTGGGAATTCCTCGTTGATGGGAAATAGTTTCAATCCCCAGTCCCGATCACGGCGGGGTTCAGCGGGTTACCAGCGCCTCTCGGCGCAGGGTAGACACCTGCGCTGATCCGCCCATTGTGGCGCGTGCAGCCCGGACATCTAAGGGCATCACAGACCTGTTATTGCTCCATCTCGCGTGGCTGAGCGCCACTTGTCCCTCTAAAGTTGAGCGCCCGACCGCGCGGGGCAGCGTAACTATTTAGCAAGCGGTCTCGTTCGTTATCGGAATGAACCAGACAAATCGCTCCACCAACTAAACGGCCATGCACCACCACCCACAGAATCGAGAAAGAGCTATCAATCTGTCAATCCTTTCCGTGTCCGGGCGGGTGAGGTTTCCGTGTTGAGTCAAATTAAGCCGCAGGCTCCACTCCTGGTGGTGCCCTTCCGTCAATTCCTTTAAGTTTCAGCTTTGCAACCATACTCCCCGGAACCCAAAGACTCGTGGTTTCCCTTGCGCTGCCAGCGGGTCATGGGAATAACGCCGCCCGGATCGCGGGTCGGCATCGTTCTGATCGGAACTACGGACGGTATCTGATCGTCTTGAACCTCCGACTTTCGTTCTTGATTAATGAAAACATTCTTGGCAAATGCTTTCGCTTTCGTCCGTCTTGCGCGGTCCAAGAATTTCACCTCTAAGCGGTATGTCTGAATGCCCCGGCCGTCCCTCTTAATCATGGCCCCGGGTTCCAGAAACCCACAAAATAGAACCGAGTCCTATTCCATTATTCCTAGCTGCGGTATTCAGCGGCGGCAGGCGACCTGCTTTGAACACTCTAATTTTTCAAAGTAAGCGCTCCGGGCCCGGTGACGGACACCCAGTTAAGGGCATCCGGGCGCCGGGAGGCAGGGTCCGGGACAGGCGGTGGCTCGCCTCGCGGCGGACCGCCAGCCACTCCGAGATCAACTCTGAGCTTTTAACTGCAGCAACTTTAATATCGCTATTGGAGCTGGAATTACGCGGCTGCTGGCACCAGACTTGCCCTCAATGGGTCCTCGCCCATGGGTTTAGGATACGCTCATTCCAATTACAGGGCCTCGAAAGAGACCTGTATTGTTATTTTCGTCACTACCTCTCCGAGTCGGAAATGGGTAATTTCTTGGCGCCTGCTGCCTTCCTTGGATGTGGTAGCCGTTTCTCAGGCTCCCTCTCCGGAATCGAACCCTGATTCCCGTTACCCGTGGTCACCATGGTGGCGCCTAAAGTACCATCGAGTTGATAGGGCAGACATTGAAAGAATCGTCGCCGCCCGCGGAGCGCGATCGGCCGAGGTTATCTAGAGTCACCAAAGGGACGGGCGGGGCGGGCCCGACCACGGATGGGTTTTGGATCTGATAAATGCAGCGTCCCGCCCCGAAGGCAGGTCGGCGCCCGTTTGCATGTATTAGCTCTGGAATTGCCACAGTTATCCAAGTACCGGGTGGAGGCGATCAAAGGGACCATAACTGATTTAATGAGCCATTCGCAGTTTCACTGTACCGGCCGTGTGTACTTAGACCTGCATGGCTTAATCTTTGAGACAAGCATATGTTACTGGCAGGATCAACCAGGTAAGCCCAACCGTGCGGCGGTGGGGGCAAAAAGGGAACAACATGGCGCGCCAGATCTACGCGGGTCTCGCTCCGCGAAGAGGTGAGGCACACCCGCTATGCCTCGCTGGTGCGGCGCTCATGAGGCGACGTCGCGGCAGCCTCTCGCTCCACTGTCAGGAAGAATGCTTATCTTTGACTTTGGGGAGTGACCGCTGGATTGCAGCCGTGGGGAAAAGTGCGTTTCGCGGGGACCGGGGAGTGCGGCTGGCGCCCGTGGCGCCGAGGCGGACACCTAACGAAACCCTCGCCGCAGGCTCCTCTCGGCCCGCCCGGTGCCGAACCTCCGAGACAAGACCGGCCGTCTGAGCCTCCCTATGAAGCGTCGGCACCCGGAGGGGCCTTCTCGTCTTGGCGCATCAAAGCGGACAAGCGATTTCGCCCTCGGGTCACCGTACCAAACTTTTCGCCGTGCCCTAGGAACACCCAACCCACAGCGGCCAGTGCTTTATGGCAAGCGGGGCGAGCACCTTCTCGGCGGGCGGGGTCTAGCTCGGGCGCTCACGCTCAATCGACCAGGGGCGTGGACCTCGGTCATTTTCATAGCGCTCAAAACCTAAGTCCACCAAATTTGCCTTTCGGCGAAATCGCGGCACCTCAAAGCAGCTTCCCCTATCGGACCCGATCTCCAGGGTCGCGGTCGAATCTGGAACCTGCCGGGGCGGCGCCTTCCCGGCCTGCTGCGGCGACTCGGACACCCTGGATGTTTGGCCCGAGCCCCCTTTTCGACTTAGTCGTTTTCCGACCGAAATTCCTCTGCCGCTGGTCACCCCGGGACCGCCGGGAGGAGGGCGGCCGTCGGCCTGGCGTCACCCGCCGCCAGGGTGAGTGCGTGGGCTAAGCGTCCTCTGCGCCGCCTCTGGAGCTCCGCTTTTAGCGGTCAAAACCTAAGTCCACAAAATTAGGCGTTCGCTTAATTCCCGATGGCACCTCAAAGCGGCTTCCCCTAACGGACCGACCTCCAGGGTCGCGGTCGAATCCGGAACCTACCGGGGCGAGGCACCTTCCCGGCCTGCCTCGGCGCATCGGGCACCCTGGATGTTTGGCCCGAGCCCCCTTTTCGACTTAGTCGTTTTCCGACCCAATTCCTCCAGGGTCTACACCCCACGGCCGGGGCCGAGAGGCGAGCCCTCGCGGTACCGCCTCTCGCCCGAAGAGGCCACGGGCCTCAAACCGCCGCTGGTCACCCGAGAACGGACCAAGGCGTAGAGTTAGGGTTAGGGTTAGGGTTAGGGTTAGGGTTAGGGTTGGGGTTGGGGTGCCGCCTACCCGCCAGGAGGCGTGTCTCTGGGCCTGGCGTTGCTCGAAAAAGCCCCTGGAGCTTAGCTGTGACCGTTACCGACAACCGGAGTAAGGCGCTGGGGTAGTGCCCACCCACCAGCGAGGCGTGTGTCTGGGCCTGGCGTCGCTCGAAAAAGCCCCTGGAGCTTAGCTTTCACTGTTACCGACAAACAGAGTAAGGGCGCTGGGGTAGTGCCCACCCACCAGCGAGGCGTGTTTCTGGGCCTGGCGTCGCTCGAAAAAGCCCCTGGAGCTTAGCTGTGACCGTTACCGAGAACCGGACCAAGGGCGCTGGGGTAGTGCCCACCCACCAGCGAGGCGTGTTTCTGGGCCTGGCGTCGCTCGAAAAAGCCGCTGGAGCTTAGCTTTCACCGTTACCGACAAACAGAGTAAGGCGCTGGGGTAGTGCCCACCCACCAGCGAGGCGTGTTTCTGGGCCTGGCGTCGCTCGAAAAAGCCCCTGGAGCTTAGCTGTGACCGTTACCGAGAACCGGACCAAGGCGCTGGGGTAGTGCCCACCCGCCAGGAGGCGTGTCTCTGGGCCTGGCGTCGCTCGAAAAAGCCCCTGGAGCTTAGCTTTCATCGTTAGGAGAACCGTAAATTCCTGGGTGAGGGGCATCAATGTACTGCCCACCCGCCAGCGAGACATGTCTCTGGGCCTGGCGTCGCTCGAAAAAGCCCCTGGAGCTTAGCTGTGACCGTTACGAGAACCGTACCAAGGCGCTGGGGTGTGCCCACCCGCCAGGAGGCGTGTCTCTGGGCCTGGCGTCGCTCGAAAAAGCCCCTGGAGCTTAGCTTTCATCGTTAGGGAGAACCGTCAATTCCTGGGTGAGGCGTCAGGTACTGCCCAGCCCGCCAGCGAGGCGTGTCTCTGGGCATGGCGTCGCTCGAAAAAGCCCCTGGAGCTTAGCTTTCACCGTTACCGACAACCGGGTGAGGCGCTGGGGTAGTGCCCACCCGCCAGGAGGCGTGTCTCTGGGCCTGGCGTCGCTCGAAAAAACCCCTGGAGCTTAGCTGTGACCGTTACCGAGAACCCGGACCAAGGCGCTGGGGTAGTGCCCACCCACCAGGAGGCGTGTCTCTGGGCCTGGCGTCGCTCGAAAAAGCCCCTGGAGCTTAGCTGTGACCGTTACGAGAACCCGGACCAAGGCGCTGGGGCAGTGCCCACCCGCCAGGAGGCGTGTCTCTGGGCCTGGCGTCGCTCGAAAAAGCCCCTGGAGCTCCGCTTTTAGCGCTCAAAACCTAAGTCCACAAAATCACACGTTCAATCATTTCCGACGGCACCTCAAACCAGCTTCCCCTAACGGACCCACCTCCAGGGTCGCGGTCGAATCCGGAACCTACCGGGGACGAGGCGCCGTCCCGGCCTGCCTCGGCGCCTCAGACACCCTGGATGTTTGGCCCAAGCCCCGTTTTCGACTTAGTCGTTTTCGAACGAAATTCATCCAGGGTCCACTCCCGCGGCCGTGCCGAGAGCCGCCCTGGTCGGGAAGGCGGAAGAGGCCCGAGGCGACCGTACCCGCCGCTGGTGACCCCAAAACCTTATCCCGATGGCACCTCAAAGCGGCTTCCCCTAACGGACCGACCTCCGGCCCGCGGGCGAGACCGGGCCGTAGCCGGGAAGGCGCGCTCTCCTGGGCAAGGCCACCGACGAAGAGGGGTTGGAAGTTCGACCCTAGCCCGAAACGAAACGCCGAGGCCCAGCGACTCCAAACTCGGCACGCAAGTAGACCCCGACGGGCCCTATCCGACGCCGCCGCCCCGAGTCGATAACCCACCGGGGGCGGGTAGCGCCCCAAAGTTCAAATTTTGACCGGGAATAACTCAACCAACTCGAGGCTACCTCTACCAAACTCGGATCAAAATTACACCTCCACGGCCCCTATCCAACGCCGCCTTCCCTAGCCAAAAGTCATCCGGGGCCGGAGATAGAGCCCCCAAATTTCAAATTTTGACCGGGAATAACTCAACCAACTCGAGGGCAACCTCTACCAAACTCGGGTCAAAATTACACCTCCACGGCCCCTATCCAACGCCGCCTTCCCTAGCCAAAAGTCATCCGGGGCCGGAGATAGAGCCCCAAAGTTCAAATTTTGACCGGGAATAACTCAACCAACTCGAGGGCAACCTCTACCAAACTCGGGTCAAAATTACACCTCCACGGCCCCTATCCAACGCCGCCTTCCCTAGCCAAAAGTCATCCGGGGCCGGAGATAGAGCCCCAAAGTTCAAATTTTGACCGGCAATAACTCAACCAACTCGAGGGCAACCTCTACCAAACTCGGGTCAAAATTACACCTCCACGGCCCCTATCCAACGCCGCCTTCCCTAGCCAAAAGTCATCCGGGGCCGGAGATAGAGCCCCAAAGTTCAAATTTTGACCGGAATAACTCAACCAACTCGAGGGCAACCTCTACCAAACTCGGGTCAAAATTACACCTCCACGGCCCCTATCAACGCCGCCTTCCCTAGCCAAAAGTCATCCGGGGCCGGAGATAGAGCCCCAAAGTTCAAATTTTGACCGGCAATAACTCAACCAACTCGAGGGCAACCTCTACCAATCTCGGGTCAAAATTACACCTCCACGGCCCCTATCAACGCCGCCTTCCCTAGCCAAAAGTCATCCGGGGCGGAGATAGAGCCCCAAAGTTCAAATTTTGACCGGCAATAACTCAACCAACTCGAGGGCAACCTCTACCAAACTCGGGTCAAAATTACACCTCCACGGCCCCTATCAACGCCGCCTTCCTCTAGCCAAAAGTCATCCGGGGCGGAGATAGAGCCCCAAAGTTCAAATTTTGACCGGCAATAACTCAACCAACTCGAGGGCAACCTCTACCAAACTCGGGTCAAAATTACACCTCCACGGCCCCTATCCAACGCCGCCTTCCCTAGCCAAAAGTCATCCGGGGCGGAGATGAGCCCCCAAAGTTCAAATTTTGACCGGGAATAACTCGACCCAGTCGAGGAAAAACTCCACCAAACTCGGGTCAAAATTACACCTCCAGGGCCCCTATCCGACGACGCCTTCCCGAGCCCAAAGCCCCTCGGGGGCCGGAGATCTGAGCCTCAAACTTGAAAATTTGACCGGGAATAACTCGGACCCAGTCGAGGAAAAACTCCACCAAACTCGGGGTCGTAGTAGACCTCCAGGGCCCCTATCAACGCCGCCTTCCCGAGCCCAAAGCCCCTCGGGGGCGGTGTCTGAGCCTCAAACTTGAAAATTTGACCGGGAATAACTCGGCCCACTCGAGGAAAAACTCCACCAAACTCGGGGCAAAATTAGACCTCCAGGGCCCCTATCAACGCCGCCTTCCCTAGCCAAAAGTCATCCGGGGCCGGAGATCTGGGCCTCAAACTTGAAAATTTGACCGGGAATAACTCGACCCAGTCGAGAAAAACTCCACCAAACTCGGGTCAAAATTACACCTCCAGGGCCCCTATCAACGCCGCCTTCCTCTAGCCAAAAGTCATCCGGGGCCGGAGATAGAGCCCCAAAGTTCAAATTTTGACCGGCAATAACTCAACCAACTCGAGGCAACCTCTACCAAACTCGGGTCAAAATTACACCTCCACGGCCCCTATCCAACGCCTTCCCTAGCCAAAAGTCATCCGGGGCCGGAGATAGAGCCCCAAAGTTCAAATTTTGACCGGGAATAACTCAACCAACTCGAGGCAACCTCTACCAAACTCGGGTCAAAATTACACCTCCACGGCCCCTATCCAACGCCGCCTTCCCTAGCCAAAAGTCATCCGGGGCCGGAGATAGAGCCCCAAAGTTCAAATTTTGACCGGCAATAACTCAACCAACTCGAGGCAACCTCTACCAAACTCGGGTCAAAATTACACCTCCACGGCCCCTATCCAACGCCGCCTTCCCGAGCCCAAAGCCCCTCGGGGGCCGGAGATCTGAGCCTCAAACTTGAAAATTTGACCGGGAATAACTCGACCCACTCGAGGAAAAACTCCACCAAACTCGGGTCAAAATTACACCTCCACGGCCCCTATCCAATGACGCCTTCCCGATCCCACAGCCCCTCGGGGGCGGTGATCTGAGCCTCCAAACTTGAAAATTTGACCGAGAATAACTCGACCCAGTCGGGAAAAACTCCACCAAACTCGGGAAATATTAGACCTCCAGGGCCCCTATCAACGCCGTCTTCCCGATCCCACAGCCCCTCGGGGGCCGGTGATCTGAGCCTCAAACTTGAAAATTTGACCGAGAATAACTCGACCCAGTCGAGGAAAAACTCCACCAAACTCGGGAAATATTAGACCTCCAGGGCCCCTATCCAGCGCCGTCTTCCCCTAGCCCAAAGCCCCTCGGGAGCCGGAGATCTGGGCCTCAAACTTGAAAATTTGACCGGGAATAACTCGGCCCAGTCGAGGAAAAACTCCACCAAACTCGGGTCAAAATTACACCTCCACGGCCCCTATCCAACGCCGCCTTCCCGAGTCGATACCCCCCCGGGGGCCGGAGATAGAGCCCCAAAGTTCAAATTTTGACCGGGAATAACTCACCCTAGGCGGGGACAAACTCTGCCAAACTCGGGGCAAAATTAGACCTCCAGGGCCCCTATCCGACGACGCCTTCCCCGAGTCGATACCCCCAGGGGCCGGAGATGAAACCCCCAAATTTAAAACTTTGACCGGGAATAACTCATCCTAGGCGGGGACAAACTCTGCCAAACTCGGGGTCGTAGTAGACCTCCAGGGCCCCTATCCAACGCCGCCTTCCCAGTCGATACCCCCCCGGGGGCCGGAGATAGACACCCCTGCTTCAGGCACCCCCACCCACCTCTTACACCCCTCCTACCCGACTCCGAAGCCAGCCACCGTCCACCTCTCCTTCGGGGGCACCTCCGGAGAACCACCCCGACCTGTTCTCCAGCCGAACCGGGACTCCCACACTTAAGCCGGGTTACTGACTCAACCAACCGCGCCCTCCGGAGAACCGGGCCACTGGTCACCCTGGGAGAGATTTACCGCTGGTCACCCGGGAAAAGTTTACCGCTGGTCACCCGGGAGAGATTTACCGCTGGTCACCCGCATCGACTTAGGTTTTGGCCGCCTCTCCCTCGGACTTCCAGGGTTCCTGGGGGACTCTGCGAGCCCGACCTACAGAACCACGACTCCGGCCTGAGGGGAACGCGCACACCACTCTACCGCCTCAGGGAACCAGGACCTCGGGCAGAGGCGACTCTCTTACACCCACTCTACCGCCTCAGGGAACCAGGACCTCGGGCAGAGGCGACTCTCTTACACCCACTCTACCGCCTCAGGGAACCAGGACCTCGGGCAGAGGGGCCACTCTCCTGCACCCCTCTACCGCCTCAGGGAACCAGGACCTCGGGCAGAGGGGGCCACTCTCCTGCACCCCCTCTACCCGCCTCGGGGAACCAGGACCTCGGGCAGAGGGGCACCGTCTTGCACCCTTCTACTCGCCTCGAACTCTCTCCTCCCGGCCGCCTCTCCTCCGAGGCCCCCTGACCTCAGGAGGGACCCCTACCCGCCCACCGTTCGAACCGGGCATCCCACACTTAAGCCGGGTTACTGACTCGACCATCCAGCGCCCTCCGGAGA
>NW_026704889.1:0-18069 GCF_012432095.1 Onychostoma macrolepis
AACTAAACCATAATGAGCTCTGGGGCAGTTTCTTTTTAATATAGAGAATGATTAACAAACCTTTTACAATCATATTGTAAATACAATTGTCAGGCTTATTGCTAATTCAATTTATGTTGTTGTAATGTAATTACACTTTCATTTGAATAATTTAATGTACCTCTTTCTTTTTGTCACACTCATGGTGCGTTCACACCAGACTTGAATGAAGCGTTAAGCGCGAGTGATTTACATGTTAAGTCAATGCAAGGACGCAAATAGACATCCTGTGGCGCGAATTGAGCGTTTCGGGCGAATCGCTCAAGTTGAAAAATTTGAACTTTGGTGAATATTCGCACCACGTTAACCAATCAGGAGCTTGCTCTAGTAGTGACGTGATTACAACGTAGCGAGGGAGGCAGAAATCCGAAAGAACAATGGAGGACAAAATCATCGTCACTGTATGTGGATATCCGGAGCTGTACGATACATCTTTGTACTTTTACAGAAACAGGAATAAAAAGGATCTTGCTTGGAAGAAAGTTAGTGAGGAGGTTGGACAATCTGTTAAGTTGTAAAAAACGCTCTTTACTCAATTTGAGCTATATATATATATATATATATATATATATATATATACATATTGAGTTGATGTGTTTATTCAGATGAAGTGTGCAGAAAGAAGTGGAAGAGTCAACAAAATCCATGTCAGCCATTTCGCAACGAGACTGGAGCCGCCTGGCAGAAGCCCCTCCCTGACATGAATTCGCGTCTGTTGTGAAGTGAATTTCATGCGCAAATGAAGCGAGTAAACTCAAAATGTTCAAGCGTCCAACTACGCGTGAATAGCGTGATTTATTCGCGCAAGTCACGTCTGGTGTGAACGCACAGTAACATATTCCCTTGCTGTCAGCCAGTTAACAGTCTTACCTGTACCTGTCTGATTTGGCTGATGCTCAGTGGGCTCTTCCTCACTCTCTGAGCCTGCTTTTGCCTCATCTTCAATGAAAGTATAAGTATTACACATTTAATTTAATATTATACATCATAAATCTATATTATATAGCCTACTAATAAACAACTCACTTAGAACATATTTTAACTATTTAAAGGCATACTATTAATATGGTTTTAATAAAATGTTTTAAATATGTGTTATGTAGATTACTAGTATCAACTAAGACAAGTGATTATAATGGGAAATATGATGATTTACCTGTTGGTTTGCTGGATCTTTGAATCTATGTTTGTAATGTTTAGCAGCCTCCTTCGCGCTTTCTCTCCGTCTCTGTCTTATTTGTTTTGTGAAGGCTTTTTTATTAATTTTTTTGTCTACAAAGTGTGCCAACAACAGCAAACTTGTTTTTTTTTATCTATATTAGATCCCATCGTGTACAATAATTTGATTTGAAATTGTAATTCTAAGAATGTGGATATTTTGTTAGCATTTTTAGAAGACCGAGAGCAAATCATTACCGACAGAAATACAAAAACAAACTAGTCTACCAAATTACTAATTCAGCGGATCAACCACTTGACTGTAATGTGAAATGTAATGCATCTACCTGTCAATGCAACAACCTTCGAACTGTTGTCTCCAGTCCTCTCTCCAGAGAGCTGGCACATTGTGAGTGATGCTGCGAGCGGGCGAGAAAACCCGGAGAGGATCAGCAGAATCAGTCGATCTTTAGCGAGCGGTGACAGAACGCTTTGAGCTGGGGTAATGGGTTGGTGAGAGGGCAGCTCAGCCGATCTGGGCAGAGGGACAGTGGCCACCAGGCCACCCGTTGTACGGCCCTGGCCTAGATAGGCTATTTCTCACATCTGTAAGTATAAGACAAGTACACTGGTTTTGGCTCATTTTTGTGACGCACTCCACAGTTGAAGGAAGCGCACCCTGTTTTTGTTTTCTTCATTTTACAAAATCACAATGATTTGTTGATATTATGAGCGTACACAAATGCTTAATTGCATACACTAATTGCTTCCACAGTCCGCACAAACACTTGGATATGCCTAATAACACATATTTATCTACATTAACGTCATGTAAGGTGCTACTACTTGCGTTTAAATTTTAAATGATAAGCCATATTTGAGGTCAATGAATGATAGGTTTGGATAGATGTAGCCTCTAATTACCACAAAGACCAGCCCTTTACAATCCGTCACGGACGCAGACAGTTTCTTTCTATTTTCCTTTATTCTTTGTATTCTAGCAGCTAACCTAATAATAACATTTTGGTCAACTAATGGTTCTAAAGACACCACAGACAGCCGCAAACTTATAACTGTTAATTCATTTATTTTCAGGCAAATTAATCAAATCAAATTAATATATCCTGAGATATTTCAGATATTTCTGTGTGTGCCATATCAGCATCAAAACTCAAAACTTCAAAAACAAGGAGTTTTTGAAACAATGAAAAAACTAAAAAATTATACAATGTATAAAAACAAAGCAAATCAAAGAATAATGAAAAAAAAGGTTATTCTTTTTTAAAGTGATTTGGCAAACACCTCCATTAAACTGAGGAACCTCTCCTCTCTTGCTGCAGCCTCTCTCCACATCCCTCATTTCCTGTCTCCTCTGCGTTCTCTCCCTGTACTCTTCCTCTCTCTGCCTGGCTTCTTCCTCTCTCTTTTTAGTCTCTTCATATTGTCTTGTGTCTCTCTCTTCCACCTCTCTTGCTCTTCTTTCCTCTCTCTGTTGGGCTTCTTCCTCTCTTCTTGCCTCTCTTTCTTCCATCTCCTTGAGATATGTCAAATGTTCCCCTTCTTCTCTTCCTTGGTGCAGATGGGCCAGCAACAGAGAATGAGGAATGATCAGCAACATCCTTGCTGCCAGACTGTATGAGCAGTGGTGGGGTGATGGATGGCTTAGAGCCTAATACAGCATCCATCACCCCATACCACTTCCAGGATGCTGCTGTCAGTTCCCCATCCTCTGTGCTGACCCCTGACTGTGGACACTTAAGATCCTGTAACAAGAAAACAAGCAAAATAAATATATGAACAGTATTAAAACAAAGATAAAAAATAAGTACAAAAAAACTTACTTTGTACTTCTGCTTGAGGTTTTCCCATTTCTTTTTGACCCAAGCAGCAGACACTTTGCCCTGAAGATTTCTTTGCTCTATAAAAGTTCTTAAACACACACAAAAGCAATTAATAACACCATAGATTGTGGCTGCACAATATTGGAAAGAAACTGACATCGCAATACTTTATTTATTTTTCTGCTATATGTATCACTATATATATATATATATATATATATATATATATATAAAGGGTTGATTTTTTATCAATTTGCATTGTATACTGAACAAAATTATAAATGCAACATTTTTGTTTTTGCCCCCATTTTTCATGAGCTGAACTCAAAGATCTAAGACTTTTTCTATGTACACAAAAGGCCTATTTCTCTCAAATATTGTTCACAAATTTGTCTAAATCTGTTTTAGTGAGCACTTCTCCTTTGCCGAGATACTCCATCCACCTCACAGGTGTGGCATATCAAGATGCTGATTAGACAGTTTGCTTTAAAACGAATGGAGTTAGATATGAGTGCAAAGTCTGCAGCCGTTGCCTTTAATGAATTTGATGTCAGTCGAAACCGGAGGATGGTTCCTCCTTTCTGTGAGAAGGACGTTGAAATTTTTTTTGCCATTTTGAGAGGGTTGCTGTTTCTTTGAAGTGGCCTGAGAATGTTTGGTCACTGTTGCTACAATGTGTGATTACTGGTAAAGCGCAAGAAGTATATGCGGCATTGCCCATAGAGGAGTCTGCAGATTACAAAGTGGTCAAAACTGCTATATTAAAAGCTTATGAATTAGTCCCGGAGGCTTATAGACAGCGTTTCAGACATTATTCAAAGCTTTCCGTTCAGACTTATGTTGAGTTCGCGTGTGAGAAAGAAATATTGTTTGATCGCTGGTGTGCGTCTCAAAAAGCACAAATTTGTTCTAGCACAGAACAAATGAGGCAGTTGATTCTAGTTGAAGAGTTCAAAAATTGTTTACCTGCTGCTCTGTCCACTTATATAAGTGCACAGAAGGCAGATACCCTTCATAAAGCTGCTATTTTAGCTGACGACTTTATTTTAACTCATAAGGTCACGCTCAAAGAGAAATCGTGGGATAGAGCTCCTGCTGCTTTACCTGTTTCGCTTTTCAAAACTATCAGCAGTAAGCCTATTGTTACGGCTGCTGATCAGGTTTGTTTTATTGTAAGGCTCCTGGTCATTTAATTGCAAATTGTCCCGTTCTTAAGAAGAAGTCTAGCCAAAATTTGTGGGACTGATTTCGGAAATTTTCAGTCTGATTTTGCCGATAATGCTTGTGACACTGTAGTTCATTCTTATAAGTCCAGTTATGGACCTTTCCTGCAAAATGGAACTGTGTCTGTTCCTGGCCTGAAGGAACCTGTACCTGTTCGCATGCTTCGGGACACTGGTGCTGCTTTATCGTTCCTTTTGGATGGGATACTGCCATTTTCTGATGAGACCGCTACTGGCAGTGTTGCTTTGGTTCGAGATTTTGAGATGGGAGTTATGGAGGTTCCGTTACACAGAATTCATTTGAAGTCTGAGTTGGTTACGGGGGATGTAGTTGTGGGTGTTCGTCCATCTCTTCCAATTCCTGATGTAACTTTCATCTTGGGGAATGATTTAGCTGGAGGTAATGTGTGAGTTGTTCTGATGTGCCACCTGAAGTTGTGTCTGTGCCATTTGTTTCTACTGTGGATGAGTGTGCTTTGTGTGTTGTTTGTTTTCTCGGCGTGTGCGCTTACTCGCTTTATGGCTAGATCTGCTGATATTTGTAAGTCAGATGAGGTGGATTTGTGCGAGACGTTCATGGCAAATCATAAATTGATTGAATTGTCTTCTGTTGTTCCGCAGGAAAAAGCAGATTTGATCTCCGTGAGCGAAAGAGAGGCTGTTTCTAAAGATGGTGCTGACTTGACTTTGTCACCTGCTAAATTAATTGCTGCTCAAAAGGTCAGATTCTACGCTTGCTCCGTTGTTTGAGTTAATTCATTCAGGACAGGGGAAGGTGGGAGATTTACAGGAATACTTTCTCAAAGATGCTATTTTGATGAGAAAGTGGACATCTCCCAATTCTCCTGATGACTGGAATATGGTTAGTCAGATCGTAATTCCAGAAGTCCACCGAGAGATGATTTTGAATGTGGCACATAATGGTCCTGCTGGTCACTTAGGTGTTGTGAAAACATATGATCAGATTTTGCGAAGTTTCTATTGGCCTGGTCTCAAGAGAGATGTTTCCCGTTATTGTCAAACCTGTCATGTTTGCCAGATGGTTGGAAAGCCGAACCAAATTATTCAGCCTGCTCCACTTTATCCGATTCTGATGGTGTCTGAACCATTTGAGCACATAATGGTTGACTGTGTCGGCCCCCTTCCGCGTTCCAAGTCTGGCCATAAATACCTGTTGACACTAATGTGCGCGGCAATGCGCTTTCCCGAGGCCATCCCTTTATGTACTATTACTGCAAGAACGATCTCTAAAGCACTTGTTAAGTTTTTCACATTGTTCGGTTTGCCAAAAGTGATTCAAACTGACTGGGGAACGAATTTTACATCTCGTGACGCCGAAAGTGCTTAAACTTCTCCGTATTCAGCATAATGTCTCTGCTGCTTATCATCCCGAGAGTCAGGGTGCGTTGGAGAGATTTCACCAGACCCTGAAGTCTATGCTTCGTGCTTATTGTTTTGAACTTGAACGAGACTGGGAAGAGGGAGTCCCGTGGTTACTTTTTGCTTCACGTGAAGTGGTACAAGAATCGCCGGTTTCAGTCCTGCTGAATTATTTTTGGCCACACTCCGTGCTAAAAGAGAAGTGGCTATGCGATTCAAAATGTGGTATCCTCCCCGAGTATGTCACAAAGTTCCGTACTCGCCTTTATCGCGCCCGTGAGTTAGCCAAACAAAATCTCGAGAAGACCCAAAACAAAATGAAGACTTGGTTTGATAAAAAAGCTAGAGAACGGATTTTTAGCCCTGGTGATAAAGTTTTGGTGCTGTTACCTGTGCCAGGGGGTTCGCTGCAAGCTCATTATAGTGGTCCTTATGTGGTTGAAAAGAAACTGTCAGATCGTGATTATGTGATTCACACTCCAGATCGGCGTCAAAGTTCCCGAGTTTGTCATGTTAACATGATAAAGGCTTATCATGACCGGAAAATGGGCGTTCAAAAATCTAACTGTGTTCCTTTTGTGATCGATCCAGGTGAGGTGTCTGCGGTTGGGATGACTGTTCAAGAACAGCTTGGATGAAGAAGTGAGCCTTTCAAGGTGTACGGTTGAAGGCAGATTAAAAAATTCTGAGATGCTATTAACTTTGTCCAGTCAGTTGCCGCATTTGTCTCCAGTGGAGAAAGCTGATATTTTGGAATTGGTAAGTCACTTTCCGACTTTGTTCAGTGACACTCCTGGCCAAACATCAGTTATCGTGCACGATATTGATGTGGGGGTCCTTTCAACCTATTAAGCAACACCCATATCGTGTCAATCCGTTGAAGAGAGCTCTTTTGCAGAATGAGGTGCAGTACATGTTAGAAAATCACATCGCTGAATCTAGCTCCAGCCCTTGGAGTTCGCCATGTTTGCTTGTCAGCAAATCCGATGGTACTTATCGGTTTTGTACTGATTATCGGCGAGTAAATGCTATTACGAAAACTGATTGTTTTCCGTTGCCGAGAGTGGATGACTGTGTGGATCGTGTGGGATCTGCGGTAAACGTTTCGAAACTCGACTTATTAAAAGGGTACTGGTAGGTTCCTTTGTCAGAACGTACTAAGGAAATTTCAGCTTTTGTGACTCCGGATGCGTTCCTTAAATATGCTAGTGATGCGGGGGTGGGAGCTGTCCTTCAGCAGGTGGGGGCTGATGATGTAGAACATCCTGTATGTTATTTTTCGAAGAAGTTTTCCTCTGCACAGCAGAATTACTCTACTATTGAAAAGGAGGCTCTTGCTTTAGTCTCCGCAATTCAACATTTTGAGTTATATGTAGCTTGTTCGCATCCCCTTATCGTATATTGCGATCATAATCCTCTTATTTTTTTTAATTTGATGCGCAATTGTAATCAGCGTCTTATGTGCTGGAGCTTGTATTTGCAGCCGTACAACCTCAAGATCAGGCATATTCAAGGTAAAGACAATGTGGCTGATGCCCTATCCCGGATGGGGTAGGGGCATAGGAGTGTGTTTAAGAAAAATAATAATAATAATAATAATAAGAAAAAATCTTTGCATGCTTTTGGGAAAGGTGTCTTTTAATAGATGCTTGTTCCTCTTATGGTGACCGTTCACTTTTTGGGGATGAAGGTGTTACATGTGCATGTATTTGTTATTGTTTGTCTGCCCGCTAGGGGTTGGAAACTTGTTACCTATGTTTGTGATTGAGCAGATTACCTACAGCGGTGGACCATCAGCGTGTTGAAAAGAAGCCACGCAGCTGCATTTGGGGCGGAATTTGAGTGGCCGTCAGACGTGGAGATGTGTTCTCCTTTCTACTTTTGCTCTCCTGACTAGTTCCTCCCATTCGTGGTTCCTATTTTTGTATTATTTTAAATAAATCTCCCTATGAATCGAGCCTTGTTGTGTTGTCCCTCATTATGTTATAGCCTTGGTTGTAACATAATTGTTACATGTGCATGTAACAAGCAATTAATAACACCATAGACTGTGGCTGCACAATATTGGAAAGAAACTGACATTGCAATACTTTATTTATTTTTCTGCTATATGTATCACAATATATATATATATATATATATATATATAAAGGGTTGATTTTTTTTTATCAATCTGCATTGTACACTGAACAAAATTATAAATGCAACACTTTTGTTTTTGCCCCCATTTTTCTTGAGCTGAACTCAAAGATCTAAGACTTTTCTATGTACACAAAAGGCCTATTTATCTCAAATATTGTTCACAAACTTGTCTAAATCTGTTTTAGTGAGCACTTCTCCTTTGCCAAGATACTCCATCCACCTCACAGGTGTGGCATATCAAGATGCTGATTAGACAGCATGATTATTGCACAGGTGTGCCTTAGGCTGGCCACAATAAAAGGCCACTCTAAAATGTGCAGTTTTACAGGGGTGTCCGAAAACCAGTCAGTATCTGGTGTGACCACCATTTGCCTCACGCAGTGCAATACATCTTCTTCGCATAGAGTTGATCAGGTTGTTGATTGTGGCCTGTGGAATGTTGGTCCACCTCTTCATTATCATGCTGCAACATGAGGTGATGGTTGTGGATGAATGGCACAACAATGGGCCTCAGGATCTCGCCACGGTCTCTGTGCATTCAAAATGCCATCAATAAAATGCACCTGTGTTCGTTTTCCATAACATATGCCTGCCCATACCATAACCCCACCGCCACCACATCAGCAAACCGCTCACCCACACGACGCCATACACGCTTTCTGCCATCTGCCCTGTACAGATGAAAACTGGGATTCATCCGTGAAAGAACACCTCTCCAAAGTGCCGGACGCCATCAAATGTGAGCATTTGCCCACTCAGGTCGGTTACGATGACGAACTGCAGTCAGGTCGAGACCCCGATGAGGAAGACGAGCATGCAGATGAGCTTCCCTGAGATGGTTTCTGACAGTTTGTTTAGAAATTCTTTGGTTGTGCAAACTGATTGTTGCAGCAGCTGTCCGGGTGGCTGGTCTCAGATGATCTTGGAGGTGAAGATGCTGGATGTGGAGGTCCTGGGCTGGTGTAGTTACATGTGGTCTGTGGTTGTGAGGCTGGTTGGATGTACTGCCAAATTCTCTGAAATGCCTTTGGAGACAGCTTATGGTAGCGAAATGAACATTCAATTCATGGGCAACAGCTCTCTCAAAATGCTCCCTCAAAATTCGCGACATCTGTGGCATTGTGCTGTGTGATAAAACTGCACATTTTAGAGTGGCCTTTTATTGTGGCCAGCCTAAGGCAAACCTGTGCAATAATCATGCTATCTAATCAGCAGCTTGATATGTCACACCTGTGAGGTGGATGGATTAAGTGCTCACTAACACAGATTTAGACAGATTTGTGAACAATATTTGAGAAATAGGCCTTTTGTGTACATAGAAAAATGGGGGCAAAATCAAAAGTGTTGTGTTTATAATTTTGTTCAGTGTATATATTATGAAAATCTTGTCAATTATTTCTCCCATTATTACACTTACCAAAAACACATTAATATGCAAATTAGATTTAGTTTATAGATACATTGTATATAATGAGAAAACCTGTTTATGACCATTTTACACACATTTTGCATAAAGAAAAAGGTATATCGAATCATTCTGTTATGACATAGTTGAGAATAATCTTTATACACATTTTGGTAAAAAAGAAAAGAAAAAAATCAAACTAAAATGTATTGGTGATTTAAAATATCAATTGTTTTTGCCTATGCATGTGCATTCATGTCTTTTATTTTTTTAAGAAATTGAGTCCCGATGTCCTCTACCAAGGACATAGCTTAACTTATGAATGAGCATAAGCATTTGAATTTTTTACATTATTCTAAATGCTCTAAACAATTTAAAGACATGAAAAACTAATTTTTTCCTAAAACTTTTTTCTCGGGTCTTAAGAGGTTAATATTATCTGTATGAAACATCTCATTCTGCTGCTTGATATTGCAAACTGATATTTCTTACCATATTATTTTAATGTACTGATGTAATTATAAACAACCTGCACAATTTTGACCATTTACTGCATTTCACAATTATTATTTTATTCTATATTGAACATTCACAGAAAATAGCTAATGCCCACATTGAGAAAATAAGGTGGATAGAGCAGACTTTTTAAAGCATTATGGAGTTTGGTTGTGATTTCAGTAACATTTAGTGTATACAATATATATATATACATATTAGCAGTTAAATGAGAGATGTTCAGAGGAAATGTGTCCATTGTTTATACTATAAATGTGTAATTGTTTAATTTGCTCAGGATTTTGTTAAAAAAAATGTCTGGATTGGTGTGATGTGGAGGGCAGATGGAAATGGGTTGATGGCAGTTTTAGATGTCAGGTGTGTTTAATTAGGCAGACATACAAAATGTGCAAAATAGGACTCCAGAAGTGTGTTTCATTCGACCAGAAATACCTGAGTGAGATTCCAGTCTTCAGTTATTATTTGTACATTATTCAGTTATACATCACTCCAGTGCTTAAAAGAAGTTTGAATAAAATAAAGTTGTTAAAAAGAAGGCTGTGGAATTATTATTAATTCATCCCAGGTTTGGTTTGTAAGCATTTTTCAAAGGTATAAAGTATGTGAGACGTGATAGTTGCATTGCAAACATCATGATTAAACACATCTCATCTTAAAAACCATTACATTTGCAATTACAGAACTCTAAATGAAGTGCCTACTGGAAATATAACAGACCTTGGCCTATGTACTGTAACGATTGTACACTGACGATTTTGTCATATTACATACTGTGATACCATACTACAATATAATGGAGTGCAAAAAGTGTCTGTATTTACATATTTACTAAATAATAGTAACACATACTTTCATAATTTGCACTTACTGTACAGTAAATAGTAACTAATGTTTACAGCTAGTCTTTAAAACTGTGGTTTTACAAAGAAATTCACATGTAGAAACATTTTCAATTTATATACAAAGCTAAATGTTGGCATGGCAGTAATAAAATAATCAGCCTGACTAGATGACAAAAACAACAAAACAAACAAAAACGGAAGAAGAAAAGAATGGAGAAGGGAACACTATAGTTCTCCTTGGTTTTGGTTAAAATATAACAATCACCTCAGAAGCCTGTCATAACAGGAAACCCTGAGACAACCTGTAACCTATTCCATGTCATATATATACTAGCATACACATCAGATTATATTTCACAATTCAATTTCAAAAGACTTTTTACAATTTACTTTCATACAACACCAAAACATGCCAGACATTCAGTTACTTAATCATAAGGGAACAAATTATGTATAAATGTTTTCACACATGATTGAGTGTACTGTAGGTATCAGTAAATGGCATTTAATAGGCAGTGTTTCCAAAATTAAACACATGAGCTGTTAGTTTTGAAAGATGTGTCTAATGTAAAGAACTGTGTTTAGTGTTTTCACTGAGTGTGTCTCAAGTACAATTTGCAGTGTGAAAGCAATTTTAAAACACTACGTGTAACGTGTAACTTATATGCGATGACTTGACAATTAACCATAGCAACAGTAGGACGCTCAAATGATTTTTACAAATATATTATAAAAAGTGATGATGGTTAGCTAACTGGATGCTAAAGTAGCCTACATTTTAGTTTAATGAACCTCAACAGATTTAGCCCAAATTTATGAACACAAGATCCTTTCAAGACTAAACCCTCTTAAAAATCACTGAATATTTGGTACAGTGTTGGAAGAGCTACTGATCTATCAACCATTAAAAACAAAAACAAAACAAGATCAGCTGTCTTTTCAAAACATTTCAAAAGCTGTAAATGTTCCAAACACCAGCCAGCATCAAAAGGATCAAGCCCCTGAAGACTTTATACATATACTAAGTGAATCTGTGATAATAAATGCAATCAAACCTCATTTGCATGAACACAATACACATTGTTGAAACATATTTATAGTGATGTCCCGCAGCAATTTAAAGTTCCTTTATGCATAAATAACATTTGACATTTCCATGAAACGATTCTTTTATGCATGATTACATGGCTACACAGACACAGATGAGGAACACAGTTCACTTCAGAAACTAGTGTTAGTTTGGTGGCATCTTAACAACACCAAAACTGTCAGAAAGTGAATGAAGATATAGAAAAATGTACAGAGAACATAGTAAAAATATCAATGATATCTATGAAAATGACTTTGTTACAAAGGGTAAATTTGGAAGAAAGACCACGGACAGTAACGCAACAAGAATCCAGTCATCTGAACTCAAAGGTACTGAGATTGAGAATGCATTTCATCACACAACATAATAGCACAGATTTTGATAAAGCAGTTCATATCCATGAATGAGTATCTGACTAAAGAGAGCAGCTAAAACTGGAGAATTGTTTTGGTAAAGTGTGTCTGTTTCTTTGATCTTTTAGTAGTTTCTACATAACAGGAATATAATCTGATTAGTTTTCATAGATATTTGTACATTAAGTGTAATTCTAGTGTATATATGGACCACATGAAAAACATCAACAAAATAAACTCAAATGTTAAATCTGTTTGCAATGTAAATAATGCATAAATGTTTCATATTTTTAGGTTCATTAAAGAAATTTATGGAATTTATAGATGATTTAAGGTGTTTAGGTATAATACTTATGTATATTACTTATCCCTATGAAGTACTTTGTCAGCCTTATGTCTTACATAACAACTCAGCTTTTAATAATGACACGGCTTACAGAAGGAAAGGAATCCTAATATTTTTTACCTTCCAGAAATGTCAGTTTTGGAAAATCTGACCATAACATTTTGAATAATCAAATAGTGGCAAGTTTCTGGCATAATCATTAAACTTCTGACAGAACTCTTCTGAGGTGAGCTGAATTTCTGTACATAAAAAACAAAAACAAACATTTCCACACATCAGGATATAGTATAATAATGTCCAGCTCTGAAACGCTGCTAGTCTTAGTTGTTATGGTTATTAGTTAGTTGGTATCTAAAAATATATTAGCCTACATTTAGGTTATATTTTAGGACGCCTCGCCTTCACTGGAACTCTCTGAAATTCAATAAAGGTACGACTCAGAAAATGGACACAGGAGCAAGACAAAAGAAGACAGATGATCTCTATGAAAATGTTGATGCTATGAGAGGTAAAATCACAATGGAGATCAACGACCGAATACAACAAGAATCCAGCCATCTGAACACACAGGTACAGAATGTAATAATTAATTATTTTCCTCATGAAAATAGTAGCACAGGAACAAACCTTCAAAGAGACAAAGCAGTTATGAACCTGTGCTGTATTTAATGCTAGTGAAGGGACTAACAGCATGTCTGTGTTCTTTAGGAAGTGATTGTGTGAAGATCAGAAGCTCCAGATCAGCTGCAGTGTGTTTGGTTCTGCTGTGTGTTCTTCTGCTGACTGCAGTCATAGTACTGTGTGTCTTCTTCACTCAAGAGAGACAACAGCTCATATCCAAGAATGAAAACCTGATCACTGAGAGAGAGCAGCTAATACTCAAGAACACAAACCTGACCAATGAGAGAGAGCAGATAATATCCAAGATTGAAAATCTGACCAATGAGAGAGAGCAGTTGATACTCAAGAACACAAACCTGACCAATGAGAGAGACCAGCTGAGAAATGAACTTCAGATTTGTGGTAAAGTTTTATTGTCTATGTAGTTATTTGCTATACAGCGGACATTTTAAAAACCATGGAGTTGGATTGTGGTCTCTGTAACTTTCTGTGCACACAATATATGATTATTTTATCTGTTATAAGATACGGACAGATGAGTGTAAATGGGAATAAAAAGCTAACAGCTGAACTGGTTCTGTTAACAGTTGGGTGGACTTGCTATCAATCCAGTTTTTACTACAAGTCCAATGAGCAGAAGAACTGGACTGAGAGCAGGAGATACTGTACAGAGAGAGGAGCAGATCTGATCATCATAAACAACAGACAGGAACAAGTGAGTGAAAAGCAGTTTCATGTGTGTTTATAGTGTTTAGCAGCTAAATGAGAGATGATGAGATGAAGTGTGTCTATTCATGAAATAAATGTGCAACTGTTTCTTTTGCTCAGGATTTTGTTAAGAACATGTCTGGTGCTGCTATATTTTATATTGGTGTGACTGACAGTGATGTGGAGGGCACATGGAAATGGGTTGATGGCAGCACACTGGGCTCTAGGTGAGAAATCACTGAACTGATTATGTAATAAATGATTCTCACAGTCAGCATCATATCACACAGAAAGCAACACTGATCATCTAATGCTGATCTGTAGTTTCAGCTCCTGGGCGTCCTATGGACAAATAACAGAGCCAAATGGAGGAGGATCAGAGAACTGTGCTGTGACTGTGGCTAAACCTCCACCAGAGTGGACTAATTTAGTAGGGTGGAATGATGTTCCATGTAATAAAGCTTATCAATGGATCTGTGAGAAGAGGATTTCACAAATCAAACTGCCATAGAAACATCACACTCCTTTTTGACACAAGTTCAACAGTACAAAACTTGTAATAACTTCTCATCTAAAGCAGTATTTCTCAACCTTGTACCCAGCAAATGCCTACAACTGCACATTTTGAATATTTCCTTTGTCAGACACCCATTTCATGTGCTGGAGTTTCTTCTAATGAGCGGATGAGTTGAGTCAGGTGTGTTTCATTAGGGAGACAAACAAAATGTTCAAAATGGGACTCCAGAAGTGTGTTTAATTCAACCAGAAATGTCTTGCAAGTAAACATAACAGAGTATTCTGCCATATAAGAGAGATTCCAGTCTTCAGTTATTATTTGAACATTATTCAGTTATACAGCACCAATCATTGCAAGTCACTCCAGTAGTTAACCGTCTGGGGTCTGAGGGGGTTTTGGGGCCCTGGAGAAGTTTTGACACGTCCTGACATTTCTGCCTTTTTCAGTATCTTAAAAACATATTAATGTCTAAAGTCTGATTACACTGTAATCAGCACAAACTGGGCTACAATAATATGTGAGCTGCATGAAAGTACATGTTTGTGTTTTTGAGAAAACAACGTTTATGTGTGGTTAGTGAAAACTAAAAATTTTAAGTCACTGAATTAAGGCCATAAAACACATACAGAACATTTGTTCACAAGACTTTTGAGAACTGGATCTTGGTAGACTACAGTTTTTGCTACAAAATGATAGAACATATTTATAGAACATTAAAAAAACATCCTGGCGTTGTGAGACATTTAAATGCAATGAAATGACACATATTTTAAAATATGTGTTTCACTTGATTTCATACATCCCAACAAACACAGAACGTTCCCGTATGGTTCCCAGTTGGTTATTTTTTGGGGAACCAAATAAGAACGTTCTGGGAATGTTCCCTGTAGGTTATTTTTAGGTTTTATTTTTGTAACCTAAAGAGAACGTTCCCAGAATGTTCCTGTAGGTTTTTTTTTTTTAGGTTTTATTTTACAACCTAAAGAGAACGTTCCTGTAGTTTATTTTTAAGTTTTTAAGTTTTATTTTTATAGGCAAAACATTGGTTGTGAAAGGAGTGAAATTATTTCCTTCATGAAATTAATTCCTCATAAGGCCAAAGCTCAGGAACTCTCGCAGCACACATGACATGCAATAAAACAATAAATGTTCTAAACTGACAGGAAGATCTGGGAGAAAGACCATTTGCTCATCTGTCCCATGACCCATCCTTAGGCTCCCTCCTTCCCCTGGGCATGACATAGAAGTGTCAAGAGCTCAAGTTCCTATATTTTATATCATGTATTTACTGTATCTTCAGAATTCACAATCATAACCCTTTCATGTTTGGTATCATTTTAAAGGTCTCTGTGCAATTGGTAAATTGGTCTCAATTTCACATTAGTCACTTGTATTATGAGAAATATTGAAAACTTTTGTAGAATTGTGTTCTGCTGAGGAGGGGGTGTGTCCCCCTTTAGGGGTCTGCGGGAATGTTTATCCATCTTCATCCAGGAGCGACCCTGGAGCACTAGAACCAAAAACACCAAAAGGTATTTTATGTAAAAAGTGGCTTAATTGTGAAAATGACCATAAAAGGTAAAAATCTATTTAAACTTATTGGAAAAGATTCATTTCTATCACTGCTGTGAACTGACCACCACACAGAATATGAAGAATATCAAAATCAGCTAGACTACCAGCACAATAACACAAGATCAGGACAATAACGCAAGCAAAATATCGTCTAATTCTCGTTATCGATAAAATCCTAGAAAATATCGAGATATAATTTTTTGTCAATATTGCACACCCCTAGCTGCCAGCCGTTCTGCGCAATTGGCAGAGCTGAATGTAAAATTTAACACGGCATACACCATCCTAACCTCGCCAAAGAGGAGCTCTCTCTGTGTTTAACCAAACTCAGATTAATTTACGTGGTTTACGAAAGAAATCTGTCAGTGTTTCTTTTCTTTTTCTCTCTTCTTCAGCCCTTTGCATTTCCCGCAGTAGTTATAGCTCCCTGTCACCTGACAGCGGAAAGCAGTGACTGGGTAATATATTAACCAATCTGCATTAAAGTTAAGAATGTAAAGATGAAATCTGTTAATATATAATCTGTAGTTATGGTACTCATTAATTTTTGGTGGGTGCTCCTAAATTTTTGCTGGTGCTCCTAACTTTTTAAAGTTGGGAGCACCAGTGCTTCCAAGTAAAAAAGTTAATTCATTGTCATATTTTATGCACCCATTTTGGTCCCAATGGTAAAGAAAATCTGAGCCGAACTGGGCAGAGAGTGTAAATAGTTTGGCTCATCATTAGGCTATCCCATATGAGAAAGTGTGGGTGTACATGATAATATATAAAAAGTACATGATAATATATAAAAATGTACATAATAAATCAAATTTATTTAAAAAAAAAATTAATTAATTAATTAATTCAGCAACCAATAACATTGCATTACACTGTATTTTATAACGCACCCGCCTTTAAATCAAAGAGAAACATAAAACGTACTCAAAAATTATAATCAAGTGAAAGTTTTTCTGGCCAAAAACATACTTGAGAAAAATATATATTTTTAAAAAGTACACCTTGAAACTGTACCAGTATTAAAAAGGACAAGTACCCTTGCCATATATGAATGAATGAATGAATTATATAATGAAAAGGAGATTCTTGTTTCATCATGTTGAAACATCAATGCAAAGTGAAACTGCTTAAAAATAATATGAATAAAATATTTTGTCAGACAGGCAGGTTTGGTTAAAAACACAATGGCCATAGGTCAAAACATCTATCTTGACAACAACCATTCAAATGCAGCAAAGTGGATCACAAAAAAATACAGCCCTTAAAGGGATAACCCATCCTTTACAACAATGGTTCTCAATTCCAGTCCTGGGGCACCCTGCTCTGCTGTTTTAGGAGCAATAGCCATGTGGGCAGCACTGTGTCACAGCTCCAGACTTATTTGTTCATTAATGACATCATCAGCGACTAGTCGACTTCGAATCGACTTTCATCACATAAAGGTCAACTTTAAAAAATCAGAAGTCGTTCAACCCCTAGTAAATACATAAATCTGTTTCATATTAAGCATAGATTAATAATTTTAAAGAAATTAATTTTACTCGAGACAAAATATTATCCGGGTAATGTTTATATTTTTTTCGTTTTTCATAATGCTGCTATGAAAGTAGCTTGTCAATGAAAGTAGCGTATGCCAAGTCAGATGAATTTGGCATCTACAGCATTTACCTTATTTTCTAAGTTTTCATTTTCAGGTGTACTCCTGTACAGTGTATTCTTGAACCAGCCTATTGTATAACTTTTGTGAACTACCTTTGACTCTTGAGTAATGTAATATTTGTAGAACTCACAGCACAGATCCTAATAAATTCTTTGGCATAGCCACACTAATTATTTCATAGGCATTTTGTAATAACAGTTTGTAACATCAGCCAATCTGTTTACTTTACAGATGGAGCGTGGAGAGACAGGACATGGACCACAGTTTCCATAGTGCTAGTTTTTCAGCGCCCACACCCCACACACAAATGCATATAGAAGTTCTCAATGATTAAATGTTAATATGATAGTTTATATTTAGCTGTGAAGTTATAGTTTATTGTCATAAATATTAAACTAAATTTTTTTTACATGATATGCAATTTTCACCAGTCTGTTCAATGTGTTAGAGTTTTTTTAAAGTGATTATCTTTAATAATTCAGTACCTGTTGAAATGCACATGTAATTATATACTTGCTCGTATAGGTTGTGTTAATAAAATGATGTTGAAAGAGAATGTTATAACACTGCTAATCTTAAAATAACATTTTATTAAACTAAACATTGTAATGTTCCAAATAAATGTTTTAGGATGTTGTATTTTAATAAAATGT
>NW_026704890.1:0-17811 GCF_012432095.1 Onychostoma macrolepis
TAGCAACCTCGGCCACACGACCTGCGAACGTTTTGAGGTCCCCTCGCCAAGGAGAGCGGAAATTTCCACTTTTTTTGCTTGATTATTGACAGTCAGACTCCAGAGAATCTTTCTGAGCCGCTTCGGGTCGGACTGGGCCAAATGCCTGGTGCTAGTTTGCAAAAGTAGGTTTTCAACAAAATCCAAAATAGCCGAAAATTTCGTCAGTGCGACGAGCCGATCCGAGACCTGCCTCTCGTTCGGCTCGAGCCAAGGATTCCGATGACATAAGGCACTTGGCTCTACGACAAGCCGTTTGGGAGTTAGGAGCGATGCCGTACTTTCCGTCGCAGGCGGGGGAGGGTGCTACCATCCCCCGGCGTTTCAGGTCCCTGTGACTTACCTCGCAGGCGGGGGAAGGTGCTACCATCCCCCGGAGTTTCAGGTCTCTGCGGGGGAGGGTGCTACCATCCCCCGGCGTTTCAGGTCTCTGTGACTTACCGCGGCCTGGATGGGCGTGGCCGTTTCTGGCTTCCTCCCCTCTGCGTCATAGCGTCATCGCTTCTCGGCCTTTTGGCTAAGATCAAGTGCAGTATCTGTTCTTATCAGACGCGTTTTATTTTCCTTGTGTTTTACTCGAAATAAGAACAATGAACCGGAAAGAGGATTATGATTCATATGAGATTGAAGAGCCAAGTGATGAAGAAGGAGCCGGAAGCAGTTCTGAGGATGAGCTGGATGTTCCTCACAACGGGCCCCCGGAGCAGAAGAAGGAGCTGATCAGAGAGTATCTGACGGGGAGGCGAGTCCTCCAGTGGAGATGAGTTTGAGAAGGAGATGGAGGCAGAGCTCAGCAGCACCATGAAGAGCCTGGAGTGCAGCTGGACGGCATCTTCAGCTCAAGGTCAAACGTCTGGGACCAGTGACAGCACTGCCACTGCAAACAAGCAACAGACTGGGGAGTATGACAGCATTTACTTTGACTCCGACTCGGATGAAGATGGCACAGCTGGCAGCTCTCAGGGTCTGAGGAGGAAGCAGCGCTTTGTTCTCACAAATGATGAGCTGTTATCGACCCAGGCGAAGATGATCGCGACCAGGCGTGGGTGGATGCAAAAGAAAAGAATACAGAAAGCAGAGGCAGCTGCCACCATCAGCAAACAGAAGAAACAAACCACACGCTGTTCCAAGCAGTGGCGCTGTCCTCAACTGTCCTGCCTGTATGACCACTCTGTGCCTGGACTGTCAGAGGCATGAGAAATATCAGGCGCAGTACAGAGCCATGTTCGTGATGAACTGCACGGTCGACAAAGAGGAGGTGCTGCGCTATAAAACCGCCAATAAGAGAAAGCAGAACCGGCACAGGAAGAAAGCCCGTCAGGAGTACCGTCCTCATCCACAGAGACTGAAATGGAGTCAAGTGCAAGTCTGACTGATGCACGCTTGGCAGGAATGGACGAAGAAAAGATATATCACCCAGTCAAGTGCACAGAATGCTCCACTGAAGTGGCAGTGTATGATAAAGATGGGGTGTATCATTTCTTCAACATCCTAGCAAGTCACTGCTAAGGACATTTACTGGACTTATAAATACAAACCACATGTTTTGGTGGGTTTGACGACGTGCATCACTGGGCAACTTTACTGTACAGTACATAGAGAGAGACAGAGAGAGAGAGATATACACATTGTTTTTTGGGGGGGAAAGGAATATGGCTAGACATGTAATTTTATTTATAGGGTTTTATATTTGATTTATATTCTGTTGTTGTAAAATGTAAACACTTTCATGTGATCCACTTCCTGTAAATAACATTTCATATTTGCATAAAGGTTTTTCTCTCAGATATGTCCTACCCTTTTATTAACCCTCTGGGGTCTGAGGTCATTTTGGGGCCCGTGTGATGTTTTCACATGCCCTGACATTTGTGCTTATTTCAGCTACTTAAAACATACTAGTCCTGGGCGCCATTTTGCATGCCTCCCTTATTTAACACACCTGATTGAGATCACCAACTCGTTAGGAGAGAGAACTAATGAGCTGATGATCTCAATGAGGGATGGGGAGGAGGGAGGGAGGAGGAGGAGACAGTCAGACACCAGAGAATCTTTCTGCGCCGCTTCGGGTCGGACTGGGCCCAATGCCTGGTGCTAGTTTGCAAAAGTAGGTTTTCAACAAAATCCAAAAGGGAGGGGAGGGGAGGGGAAGGGAAGGGAAGGGAAGGGAAGGGAAGGGAGGGGAGGGGAAGGGAAGGGAAGGGAGGGGAGGGGAAGGGAAGGGAGGGGAGGGAGGAGGAGGAGGGAGGGAGGGAGGAGGAGGGAGGGAGGGAGGGAGGAGGGAGGGAGGGAAGGAAGGAATTGAATTCCCGGGATCGGGGTTGGGAATGCCCGGGATCGGGGTTGGGAATGCCGAATCTATTGATAGGGGTGGGGGTCACCGTTGATGAGGATGGTCGAGAGGGAAATGGTAGCCCTGACCGGCAGCTTGAGTTTTCATACTTACCTGGCAGGGGAGACACCATGATCAAGAAGGCGGTTCACCCAGGGCGAGGCTCGGCCATTGCACTCCGGACGTGCTGACCCCTGCGAATTCCCCAACTGTGGGAATCTCGACTGCATAATTTATGGTAGTGGGGGACTGCGTTCGCGCTCTCCCCTGAAAGAGCTGGTAAATAAATAAATCTTTTTTTGCTTTTGTGTCTTTGTTCTTCTTTTGTGTCTTGGTTCTTCTTCGTGTCTTGGTTCTTCTTCGTGTCTTGGTTCTTCTTCGTGTCTTTGTTCTGGCTAGTCAGCGATCCAGAGAGTTGTACAGTGCGAACGGTTCTGTCATATTGCGCGTGTGTGAAAACAAAGTCGCCACGCTCTTCAAAAGTCGGCCCCACCCTGATGGGCCATTTAGTTTCAAGTTCTCACAGGCCTCACTTTTCAAGTCGATCAGACTGACTGTTGCCCAGCTGTAGCTGTTTTCATGCTTGTTTGGTTGTCCTTTCTATATCAGTATTCATTTTTTTTCGTCTCGCAGCGCCATCAAGTGGCCAGCGCCAGCGCCCTTTTTCGCCCGGCCACAGATTGGGCCCGTACATAGGTGTGCCGATTTGGGTGAAACGATCTCATTCCTTTCTCGAGTTATAGCCATTTTAGCAACCTCGGCCACCACGACCTCTGACGTTTTGAGGTCCCTCGCCAAGGAGGCGGAAATTTCCACTTTTTTTGCTTGATTATTGACAGTCAGACTCCAGAGAATCTTTCTGAGCCGCTTCGGGTCGGACTGGGCCAAATGCCTGGTGCTAGTTTGCAAAAGTAGGTTTTCAACAAAATCCAAAATAGCCGAAAATTTCGTCAGTGCGACGAGCCGATCCGAGACCTGCCTCTCGTTCGGCTCGAGCCAAGGATTCCGATGACATAAGGCACTTGGCTCTACGACAAGCCGTTTGGGAGTTAGGAGCGATGCCGTACTTTCCGTCGCAGGCGGGGGAGGGTGCTACCATCCCCCGGCGTTTCAGGTCCTGTGACTTACCTCGCAGGCGGGGAGGTGCTACCATCCCCGGAGTTTCAGGTCTCTGCGGGGGAGGGTGCTACCATCCCCCGGCGTTTCAGGTCTCTGTGACTTACCGCGGCCTGGATGGGCGTGGCCGTTTCTGGCTTCCTCCCCTCTGCGTCATAGCGTCATCGCTTCTCGGCCTTTTGGCTAAGATCAAGTGCAGTATCTGTTCTTATCAGACGCGTTTTATTTTCCTTGTGTTTTACTCGAAATAAGAACAATGAACCGGAAAGAGGATTATGATTCATATGAGATTGAAGAGCCAAGTGATGAAGAAGGAGCCGGAAGCAGTTCTGAGGATGAGCTGGATGTTCCTCACAACGGGCCCCCGGAGCAGAAGAAGGAGCTGATCAGAGAGTATCTGACGGGGGAGAGCGAGTCCTCCAGTGGAGATGAGTTTGAGAAGGAGATGGAGGCAGAGCTCAGCAGCACCATGAAGAGCCTGGAGTGCAGCTGGACGGCATCTTCAGCTCAAGGTCAAACGTCTGGGACCAGTGACAGCACTGCCACTGCAAACAAGCAACAGACTGGGGAGTATGACAGCATTTACTTTGACTCCGACTCGGATGAAGATGGCACAGCTGGCAGCTCTCAGGGTCTGAGGAGGAAGCAGCGCTTTGTTCTCACAAATGATGAGCTGTTATCGACCCAGGCGAAGATGATCGCGACCAGGCGTGGGTGGATGCAAAAAGAAAAGAATACAGAAAGCAGAGGCAGCTGCCACCATCAGCAAACAGAAGAAACAAACCACACGCTGTTCCAAGCAGTGACGCTGTCCTCAACTGTCCTGCCTGTATGACCACTCTGTGCCTGGACTGTCAGAGGCATGAGAAATATCAGGCGCAGTACAGAGCCATGTTCGTGATGAACTGCACGGTCGACAAAGAGGAGGTGCTGCGCTATAAAACCGCCAATAAGAGAAAGCAGAACCGGCACAGGAAGAAAGCCCGTCAGGAGTACACGTCCTCATCCACAGAGACTGAAATGGAGTCAAGTGCAAGTCTGACTGATGCACGCTTGGCAGGAATGGACGAAGAAAAGATATATCACCCAGTCAAGTGCACAGAATGCTCCACTGAAGTGGCAGTGTATGATAAAGATGGGGTGTATCATTTCTTCAACATCCTAGCAAGTCACTGCTAAGGACATTTACTGGACTTATAAATACAAACCACATGTTTTGGTGGGTTTGACGGCGTGCATCACTGGGCAACTTTACTGTACAGTACATAGAGAGAGACAGAGAGAGAGATATACACATTGTTTTTGGGGAAAGGAATATGGCTAGACATGTAATTTTATTTATAGGGTTTTATATTTGATTTATATTCTGTTGTTGTAAAATGTAAACACTTTCATGTGATCCACTTCCTGTAAATAACATTTCATATTTGCATAAAGGTTTTCTCTCAGATATGTCCTACCCTTTTATTAACCCTCTGGGGTCTGAGGTCATTTTGGGGCCCGTGTGATGTTTTCACATGCCCTGACATTTGTGCTTATTTCAGCTACTTAAAACATACTAGTCCTGGGCGCCATTTTGCATGCCTCCCTTATTTAACACACCTGATTGAGATCACCAACTCGTTAGGAGAGAGAACTAATGAGCTGATGATCTCAATGAGAGATGGGGAGGAGGGAGGGAGGAGGAGGAGACAGTCAGACACCAGAGAATCTTTCTGAGCCGCTTGGTCGGACTGGGCCCAATGCCTGGTGCTAGTTTGCAAAAGTAGGTTTTCAACAAAATCCAAAAGGGAGGGAGGGAGGGAAGGGAAGGAAGGGAAGGAAGGAAGGGAGGGAGGAGGAGGGAAGGGAAGGGAGGGAGGGAGGGAGGGAGGGAGGAAGGAAGGGAGGGAGGGAAGGGAAGGGAGGAGGGAGGGAAGGGAGGGAGGAGGAGGGAGGGAGGGAGGGAGGGAGGGAGGGAGGGAGGAAGGAAGGAATTGAATTCCCGGGATCGGGGTTGGGAATGCCCGGGATCGGGGTTGGGAATGCCGAATCTATTGATAGGGGTGGGGGTCACCGTTGATGAGGATGGTCGAGAGGGAAATGGTAGCCCTGACCGGCAGCTTGAGTTTTCATACTTACCTGGCAGGGGAGACACCATGATCAAGAAGGCGGTTCACCCAGGGCGAGGCTCGGCCATTGCACTCCGGACGTGCTGACCCCTGCGAATTCCCCAACTGTGGGAATCTCGACTGCATAATTTATGGTAGTGGGGGACTGCGTTCGCGCTCTCCCCTGAAAGAGCTGGTAAATAAATAAATCTTTTTTTGCTTTTGTGTCTTTGTTCTTCTTTTGTGTCTTGGTTCTTCTTTCGTGTCTTGGTTCTTCTTTCGTGTCTTTGTTCTGGCTAGTCAGCGATCCAGAGAGTTGTACAGTGCGAACGGTTCTGTCATATTGCGCGTGTGTGAAAACAAAGTCGCTTACGCTCTTCAAAAGTCGGCCCCACCCCTGATGGGCCATTTAGTTTCAAGTTCTCACAGGCCTCACTTTTCAAGTCGATCAGACTGACTGTTGCCCAGCTGTAGCTGTTTTCATGCTTGTTTGGTTGTCCTTTCTATATCAGTATTCATTTTTTTTCGTCTCGCAGCGCCATCAAGTGGCCAGCGCCAGCGCCCTTTTTCGCCCGGCCACAGATTGGGCCCGTACATAGGTGTGCCGATTTGGGTGAAACGATCTCATTCCTTTCTCGAGTTATAGCCATTTTAGCAACCTCGGCCACACGACCTGCGAACGTTTTGAGGTCCCCTCGCCAAGGAGAGCGGAAATTTCCACTTTTTTTGCTTGATTATTGACAGTCAGACTCAGAGAATCTTTCTGCGCCGCTTGGTCGGACTGGGCCAAATGCCTGGTGCTAGTTTGCAAAAGTAGGTTTTCAACAAAATCCAAAATAGCCGAAAATTTCGTCAGTGCGACGAGCCGATCCGAGACCTGCCTCTCGTTCGGCTCGAGCCAAGGATTCCGATGACATAAGGCACTTGGCTCTACGACAAGCCGTTTGGGAGTTAGGGCGATGCCGTACTTTCCGTCGCAGGCGGGGGAAGGTGCTACCATCCCCCGGCGTTTCAGGTCCCTGTGACTTACCTCGCAGGCGGGGAGGTGCTACCATCCCCGGCGTTTCAGGTCCCTGTGACTTACCTCGCAGGCGGGGAGGTGCTACCATCCCCGGAGTTTCAGGTCTCTGTGACTTACCGCGGCCTGGATGGGCGTGGCCGTTTCTGGCTTCCTCCCCTCTGCGTCATAGCGTCATCGCTTCTCGGCCTTTTGGCTAAGATCAAGTGCAGTATCTGTTCTTATCAGACGCGTTTTATTTTCCTTGTGTTTTACTCGAAATAAGAACAATGAACCGGAAAGAGGATTATGATTCATATGAGATTGAAGAGCCAAGTGATGAAGAAGGAGCCGGAAGCAGTTCTGAGGATGAGCTGGATGTTCCTCACAACGGGCCCCCGGAGCAGAAGAAGGAGCTGATCAGAGAGTATCTGACGGGGGAGAGCGAGTCCTCCAGTGGAGATGAGTTTGAGAAGGAGATGGAGGCAGAGCTCAGCAGCACCATGAAGAGCCTGGAGTGCAGCTGGACGGCATCTTCAGCTCAAGGTCAAACGTCTGGGACCAGTGACAGCACTGCCACTGCAAACAAGCAACAGACTGGGGAGTATGACAGCATTTACTTTGACTCCGACTCGGATGAAGATGGCACAGCTGGCAGCTCTCAGGGTCTGAGGAGGAAGCAGCGCTTTGTTCTCACAAATGATGAGCTGTTATCGACCCAGGCGAAGATGATCGCGACCAGGCGTGGGTGGATGCAAAAGAAAAGAATACAGAAAGCAGAGGCAGCTGCCACCATCAGCAAACAGAAGAAACAAACCACACGCTGTTCCAAGCAGTGGCGCTGTCCTCAACTGTCCTGCCTGTATGACCACTCTGTGCCTGGACTGTCAGAGGCATGAGAAATATCAGGCGCAGTACAGAGCCATGTTCGTGATGAACTGCACGGTCGACAAAGAGGAGGTGCTGCGCTATAAAACCGCCAATAAGAGAAAGCAGAACCGGCACAGGAAGAAAGCCCGTCAGGAGTACACGTCCTCATCCACAGAGACTGAAATGGAGTCAAGTGCAAGTCTGACTGATGCACGCTTGGCAGGAATGGACGAAGAAAAGATATATCACCCAGTCAAGTGCACAGAATGCTCCACTGAAGTGGCAGTGTATGATAAAGATGGGGTGTATCATTTCTTCAACATCCTAGCAAGTCACTGCTAAGGACATTTACTGGACTTATAAATACAAACCACATGTTTTGGTGGGTTTGACGACGTGCATCACTGGGCAACTTTACTGTACAGTACATAGAGAGAGACAGAGAGAGAGAGATATACACATTGTTTTTTGGGGGGGAAAGGAATATGGCTAGACATGTAATTTTATTTATAGGGTTTTTATATTTGATTTATATTCTGTTGTTGTAAAATGTAAACACTTTCATGTGATCCACTTCCTGTAAATAACATTTCATATTTGCATAAAGGTTTTTCTCTCAGATATGTCCTACCCTTTTATTAACCCTCTGGGGTCTGAGGTCATTTTGGGGCCCGTGTGATGTTTTCACATGCCCTGACATTTGTGCTTATTTCAGCTACTTAAAACATACTAGTCCTGGGCGCCATTTTGCATGCCTCCCTTATTTAACACACCTGATTGAGATCACCAACTCGTTAGGAGAGAGAACTAATGAGCTGATGATCTCAATGAGGGATGGGGGAGGAGGGAGGGAGGAGGGAAGGGAAGGAAGGAAGGGAGGGAGGAGGAGGAGACAGTCAGACACCGCTCGGGTCGGACTGGGCCAAATGCCTGGTGCTAGTTTGCAAAAGTAGGTTTTCAACAAAATCCAAAATAGCCGAAAATTTCGTCAGTGCGACGAGCCGATCCGAGACCTGCCTCTCGTTCGGCTCGAGCCAAGGATTCCGATGACATAAGGCACTTGGCTCTACGACAAGCCGTTTGGGAGTTAGGGCGATGCCGTACTTTCCGTCGCAGGCGGGGAGGTGCTACCATCCCCGGCGTTTCAGGTCCCTGTGACTTACCTCGCAGGCGGGGAGGTGCTACCATCCCCCGGAGTTTCAGGTCTCTGCGGGGGAGGGTGCTACCATCCCCCGGCGTTTCAGGTCTCTGTGACTTACCGCGGCCTGGATGGGCGTGGCCGTTTCTGGCTTCCTCCCCTCTGCGTCATAGCGTCATCGCTTCTCGGCCTTTTGGCTAAGATCAAGTGCAGTATCTGTTCTTATCAGACGCGTTTTATTTTCCTTGTGTTTTACTCGAAATAAGAACAATGAACCGGAAAGAGGATTATGATTCATATGAGATTGAAGAGCCAAGTGATGAAGAAGGAGCCGGAAGCAGTTCTGAGGATGAGCTGGATGTTCCTCACAACGGGCCCCCGGAGCAGAAGAAGGAGCTGATCAGAGAGTATCTGACGGGGGAGAGCGAGTCCTCCAGTGGAGATGAGTTTGAGAAGGAGATGGAGGCAGAGCTCAGCAGCACCATGAAGAGCCTGGAGTGCAGCTGGACGGCATCTTCAGCTCAAGGTCAAACGTCTGGGACCAGTGACAGCACTGCCACTGCAAACAAGCAACAGACTGGGGAGTATGACAGCATTTACTTTGACTCCGACTCGGATGAAGATGGCACAGCTGGCAGCTCTCAGGGTCTGAGGAGGAAGCAGCGCTTTGTTCTCACAAATGATGAGCTGTTATCGACCCAGGCGAAGATGATCGCGACCAGGCGTGGGTGGATGCAAAAGAAAAGAATACAGAAAGCAGAGGCAGCTGCCACCATCAGCAAACAGAAGAAACAAACCACACGCTGTTCCAAGCAGTGGCGCTGTCCTCAACTGTCCTGCCTGTATGACCACTCTGTGCCTGGACTGTCAGAGGCATGAGAAATATCAGGCGCAGTACAGAGCCATGTTCGTGATGAACTGCACGGTCGACAAAGAGGAGGTGCTGCGCTATAAAACCGCCAATAAGAGAAAGCAGAACCGGCACAGGAAGAAAGCCCGTCAGGAGTACCGTCCTCATCCACAGAGACTGAAATGGAGTCAAGTGCAAGTCTGACTGATGCACGCTTGGCAGGAATGGACGAAGAAAAGATATATCACCCAGTCAAGTGCACAGAATGCTCCACTGAAGTGGCAGTGTATGATAAAGATGGGGTGTATCATTTCTTCAACATCCTAGCAAGTCACTGCTAAGGACATTTACTGGACTTATAAATACAAACCACATGTTTTGGTGGGTTTGACGGCGTGCATCACTGGGCAACTTTACTGTACAGTACATAGAGAGAGACAGAGAGAGATATACACATTGTTTTTGGGGAAAGGAATATGGCTAGACATGTAATTTTATTTATAGGGTTTTATATTTGATTTATATTCTGTTGTTGTAAAATGTAAACACTTTCATGTGATCCACTTCCTGTAAATAACATTTCATATTTGCATAAAGGTTTTCTCTCAGATATGTCCTACCCTTTTATTAACCCTCTGGGGTCTGAGGTCATTTTGGGGCCCGTGTGATGTTTTCACATGCCCTGACATTTGTGCTTATTTCAGCTACTTAAAACATACTAGTCCTGGGCGCCATTTTGCATGCCTCCCTTATTTAACACACCTGATTGAGATCACCAACTCGTTGGGAGAGAGAACTAATGAGCTGATGATCTCAATGAGAGATGGGGAGGAGGGAGGAGACAGTCAGACACCAGAGAATCTTTCTGAGCCGCTTGGTCGGACTGGGCCCAATGCCTGGTGCTAGTTTGCAAAAGTAGGTTTTCAACAAAATCCAAAAGGGAGGGGAGGGGAGGGGAAGGGAAGGGAAGGGAAGGGAAGGGAGGGAGGGAGGAAGGGAAGGGAGGAGGAGGGAAGGGAGGGGAGGGAAGGGAGGGAGGGAGGGAGGGAGGGAGGGAGGGAGGGAGGGAGGGAGGGAGGGAAGGAAGGAATTGAATTCCCGGGATCGGGGTTGGGAATGCCCGGGATCGGGGTTGGGAATGCCGAATCTATTGATAGGGGTGGGGGTCACCGTTGATGAGGATGGTCGAGAGGGAAATGGTAGCCCTGACCGGCAGCTTGAGTTTTCATACTTACCTGGCAGGAGACACCATGATCAAGAAGGCGGTTCACCCAGGGCGAGGCTCGGCCATTGCACTCCGGACGTGCTGACCCCTGCGAATTCCCCAACTGTGGGAATCTCGACTGCATAATTTATGGTAGTGGGGGACTGCGTTCGCGCTCTCCCCTGAAAGAGCTGGTAAATAAATAAATCTTTTTTTGCTTTTGTGTCTTTGTTCTTCTTTTGTGTCTTGGTTCTTCTTTCGTGTCTTGGTTCTTCTTTCGTGTCTTTGTTCTGGCTAGTCAGCGATCCAGAGAGTTGTACAGTGCGAACGGTTCTGTCATATTGCGCGTGTGTGAAAACAAAGTCGCTTACGCTCTTCAAAAGTCGGCCCCACCCCTGATGGGCCATTTAGTTTCAAGTTCTCACAGGCCTCACTTTTCAAGTCGATCAGACTGACTGTTGCCCAGCTGTAGCTGTTTTCATGCTTGTTTGGTTGTCCTTTCTATATCAGTATTCATTTTTTTTCGTCTCGCAGCGCCATCAAGTGGCCAGCGCCAGCGCCCTTTTTCGCCCGGCCACAGATTGGGCCCGTACATAGGTGTGCCGATTTGGGTGAAACGATCTCATTCCTTTCTCGAGTTATAGCCATTTTAGCAACCTCGGCCACACGACCTGCGAACGTTTTGAGGTCCCCTCGCCAAGGAGAGCGGAAATTTCCACTTTTTTTGCTTGATTATTGACAGTCAGACTCCAGAGAATCTTTCTGAGCCGCTTCGGGTCGGACTGGGCCAAATGCCTGGTGCTAGTTTGCAAAAGTAGGTTTTCAACAAAATCCAAAATAGCCGAAAATTTCGTCAGTGCGACGAGCCGATCCGAGACCTGCCTCTCGTTCGGCTCGAGCCAAGGATTCCGATGACATAAGGCACTTGGCTCTACGACAAGCCGTTTGGGAGTTAGGAGCGATGCCGTACTTTCCGTCGCAGGCGGGGGAGGGTGCTACCATCCCCCGGCGTTTCAGGTCCCTGTGACTTACCTCGCAGGCGGGGAGGTGCTACCATCCCCGGCGTTTCAGGTCCCTGTGACTTACCTCGCAGGCGGGGAGGTGCTACCATCCCCGGAGTTTCAGGTCTCTGTGACTTACCGCGGCCTGGATGGGCGTGGCCGTTTCTGGCTTCCTCCCCTCTGCGTCATAGCGTCATCGCTTCTCGGCCTTTTGGCTAAGATCAAGTGCAGTATCTGTTCTTATCAGACGCGTTTTATTTTCCTTGTGTTTTACTCGAAATAAGAACAATGAACCGGAAAGAGGATTATGATTCATATGAGATTGAAGAGCCAAGTGATGAAGAAGGAGCCGGAAGCAGTTCTGAGGATGAGCTGGATGTTCCTCACAACGGGCCCCCGGAGCAGAAGAAGGAGCTGATCAGAGAGTATCTGACGGGGGAGAGCGAGTCCTCCAGTGGAGATGAGTTTGAGAAGGAGATGGAGGCAGAGCTCAGCAGCACCATGAAGAGCCTGGAGTGCAGCTGGACGGCATCTTCAGCTCAAGGTCAAACGTCTGGGACCAGTGACAGCACTGCCACTGCAAACAAGCAACAGACTGGGGAGTATGACAGCATTTACTTTGACTCCGACTCGGATGAAGATGGCACAGCTGGCAGCTCTCAGGGTCTGAGGAGGAAGCAGCGCTTTGTTCTCACAAATGATGAGCTGTTATACGACCCAGACGAAGATGATCGCGACCAGGCGTGGGTGGATGCAAAAAGAAAAGAATACAGAAAGCAGAGGCAGCTGCCACCATCAGCAAACAGAAGAAACAAACCACACGCTGTTCCAAGCAGTGACGCTGTCCTCAACTGTCCTGCCTGTATGACCACTCTGTGCCTGGACTGTCAGAGGCATGAGAAATATCAGGCGCAGTACAGAGCCATGTTCGTGATGAACTGCACGGTCGACAAAGAGGAGGTGCTGCGCTATAAAACCGCCAATAAGAGAAAGCAGAACCGGCACAGGAAGAAAGCCCGTCAGGAGTACACGTCCTCATCCACAGAGACTGAAATGGAGTCAAGTGCAAGTCTGACTGATGCACGCTTGGCAGGAATGGACGAAGAAAAGATATATCACCCAGTCAAGTGCACAGAATGCTCCACTGAAGTGGCAGTGTATGATAAAGATGGGGTGTATCATTTCTTCAACATCCTAGCAAGTCACTGCTAAGGACATTTACTGGACTTATAAATACAAACCACATGTTTTGGTGGGTTTGACGACGTGCATCACTGGGCAACTTTACTGTACAGTACATAGAGAGAGACAGAGAGAGAGAGATATACACATTGTTTTTTGGGGGGGAAAGGAATATGGCTAGACATGTAATTTTATTTATAGGGTTTTTATATTTGATTTATATTCTGTTGTTGTAAAATGTAAACACTTTCATGTGATCCACTTCCTGTAAATAACATTTCATATTTGCATAAAGGTTTTTCTCTCAGATATGTCCTACCCTTTTATTAACCCTCTGGGGTCTGAGGTCATTTTGGGGCCCGTGTGATGTTTTCACATGCCCTGACATTTGTGCTTATTTCAGCTACTTAAAACATACTAGTCCTGGGCGCCATTTTGCATGCCTCCCTTATTTAACACACCTGATTGAGATCACCAACTCGTTAGGAGAGAGAACTAATGAGCTGATGATCTCAATGAGGGATGGGGGAGGAGGGAGGGAAGGAAGGAAGGGAGGGAGGAGGAGGAGACAGTCAGACAGCTTGGTCGGACTGGGCCAAATGCCTGGTGCTAGTTTGCAAAAGTAGGTTTTCAACAAAATCCAAAATAGCCGAAAATTTCGTCAGTGCGACGAGCCGATCCGAGACCTGCCTCTCGTTCGGCTCGAGCCAAGGATTCCGATGACATAAGGCACTTGGCTCTACGACAAGCCGTTTGGGAGTTAGGGCGATGCCGTACTTTCCGTCGCAGGCGGGGAGGTGCTACCATCCCCGGCGTTTCAGGTCCCTGTGACTTACCTCGCAGGCGGGGAGGTGCTACCATCCCCGGAGTTTCAGGTCTCTGCGGGGGAGGGTGCTACCATCCCCCGGCGTTTCAGGTCTCTGTGACTTACCGCGGCCTGGATGGGCGTGGCCGTTTCTGGCTTCCTCCCCTCTGCGTCATAGCGTCATCGCTTCTCGGCCTTTTGGCTAAGATCAAGTGCAGTATCTGTTCTTATCAGACGCGTTTTATTTTCCTTGTGTTTTACTCGAAATAAGAACAATGAACCGGAAAGAGGATTATGATTCATATGAGATTGAAGAGCCAAGTGATGAAGAAGGAGCCGGAAGCAGTTCTGAGGATGAGCTGGATGTTCCTCACAACGGGCCCCCGGAGCAGAAGAAGGAGCTGATCAGAGAGTATCTGACGGGGGAGAGCGAGTCCTCCAGTGGAGATGAGTTTGAGAAGGAGATGGAGGCAGAGCTCAGCAGCACCATGAAGAGCCTGGAGTGCAGCTGGACGGCATCTTCAGCTCAAGGTCAAACGTCTGGGACCAGTGACAGCACTGCCACTGCAAACAAGCAACAGACTGGGGAGTATGACAGCATTTACTTTGACTCCGACTCGGATGAAGATGGCACAGCTGGCAGCTCTCAGGGTCTGAGGAGGAAGCAGCGCTTTGTTCTCACAAATGATGAGCTGTTATACGACCCAGACGAAGATGATCGCGACCAGGCGTGGGTGGATGCAAAAAGAAAAGAATACAGAAAGCAGAGGCAGCTGCCACCATCAGCAAACAGAAGAAACAAACCACACGCTGTTCCAAGCAGTGACGCTGTCCTCAACTGTCCTGCCTGTATGACCACTCTGTGCCTGGACTGTCAGAGGCATGAGAAATATCAGGCGCAGTACAGAGCCATGTTCGTGATGAACTGCACGGTCGACAAAGAGGAGGTGCTGCGCTATAAAACCGCCAATAAGAGAAAGCAGAACCGGCACAGGAAGAAAGCCCGTCAGGAGTACCGTCCTCATCCACAGAGACTGAAATGGAGTCAAGTGCAAGTCTGACTGATGCACGCTTGGCAGGAATGGACGAAGAAAAGATATATCACCCAGTCAAGTGCACAGAATGCTCCACTGAAGTGGCAGTGTATGATAAAGATGGGGTGTATCATTTCTTCAACATCCTAGCAAGTCACTGCTAAGGACATTTACTGGACTTATAAATACAAACCACATGTTTTGGTGGGTTTGACGGCGTGCATCACTGGGCAACTTTACTGTACAGTACATAGAGAGAGACAGAGAGAGAGATATACACATTGTTTTTGGGGAAAGGAATATGGCTAGACATGTAATTTTATTTATAGGGTTTTATATTTGATTTATATTCTGTTGTTGTAAAATGTAAACACTTTCATGTGATCCACTTCCTGTAAATAACATTTCATATTTGCATAAAGGTTTTCTCTCAGATATGTCCTACCCTTTTATTAACCCTCTGGGGTCTGAGGTCATTTTGGGGCCCGTGTGATGTTTTCACATGCCCTGACATTTGTGCTTATTTCAGCTACTTAAAACATACTAGTCCTGGGCGCCATTTTGCATGCCTCCTTATTTAACACACCTGATTGAGATCACCAACTCGTTAGGAGAGAGAACTAATGAGCTGATGATCTCAATGAGGGGATGGGGGAGGAGGGGAGGAGACAGTCAGACACCAGAGAATCTTTCTGCGCCGCTTCGGGTCGGACTGGGCCCAATGCCTGGTGCTAGTTTGCAAAAGTAGGTTTTCAACAAAATCCAAAAGGGAGGGAGGGAGGGAAGGGAAGGAAGGAAGGGAGGGAGGAGGGAAGGGAAGGAAGGGAGGGAGGGAAGGGAAGGGAGGGAGGGAGGGAGGGAAGGGAGGAGGGAGGGAGGAGGAGGGAGGGAGGGAGGGAGGAGGAGGGAGGGAGGGAGGAGGGAGGGAAGGAAGGAATTGAATTCCCGGGATCGGGGTTGGGAATGCCCGGGATCGGGGTTGGGAATGCCGAATCTATTGATAGGGGTGGGGGTCACCGTTGATGAGGATGGTCGAGAGGGAAATGGTAGCCCTGACCGGCAGCTTGAGTTTTCATACTTACCTGGCAGGGGAGACACCATGATCAAGAAGGCGGTTCACCCAGGGCGAGGCTCGGCCATTGCACTCCGGACGTGCTGACCCCTGCGAATTCCCCAACTGTGGGAATCTCGACTGCATAATTTATGGTAGTGGGGGACTGCGTTCGCGCTCTCCCCTGAAAGAGCTGGTAAATAAATAAATCTTTTTTTGCTTTTGTGTCTTTGTTCTTCTTTTGTGTCTTGGTTCTTCTTTCGTGTCTTGGTTCTTCTTTCGTGTCTTTGTTCTGGCTAGTCAGCGATCCAGAGAGTTGTACAGTGCGAACGGTTCTGTCATATTGCGCGTGTGTGAAAACAAAGTCGCTTACGCTCTTCAAAAGTCGGCCCCACCCCTGATGGGCCATTTAGTTTCAAGTTCTCACAGGCCTCACTTTTCAAGTCGATCAGACTGACTGTTGCCCAGCTGTAGCTGTTTTCATGCTTGTTTGGTTGTCCTTTCTATATCAGTATTCATTTTTTTTCGTCTCGCAGCGCCATCAAGTGGCCAGCGCCAGCGCCCTTTTTCGCCCGGCCACAGATTGGGCCCGTACATAGGTGTGCCGATTTGGGTGAAACGATCTCATTCCTTTCTCGAGTTATAGCCATTTTAGCAACCTCGGCCACACGACCTGCGAACGTTTTGAGGTCCCCTCGCCAAGGAGAGCGGAAATTTCCACTTTTTTTGCTTGATTATTGACAGTCAGACTCCAGAGAATCTTTCTGAGCCGCTTCGGGTCGGACTGGGCCAAATGCCTGGTGCTAGTTTGCAAAAGTAGGTTTTCAACAAAATCCAAAATAGCCGAAAATTTCGTCAGTGCGACGAGCCGATCCGAGACCTGCCTCTCGTTCGGCTCGAGCCAAGGATTCCGATGACATAAGGCACTTGGCTCTACGACAAGCCGTTTGGGAGTTAGGAGCGATGCCGTACTTTCCGTCGCAGGCGGGGGAGGGTGCTACCATCCCCCGGCGTTTCAGGTCCCTGTGACTTACCTCGCAGGCGGGGGAGGGTGCTACCATCCCCCGGAGTTTCAGGTCTCTGCGGGGGAGGGTGCTACCATCCCCCGGCGTTTCAGGTCTCTGTGACTTACCGCGGCCTGGATGGGCGTGGCCGTTTCTGGCTTCCTCCCCTCTGCGTCATAGCGTCATCGCTTCTCGGCCTTTTGGCTAAGATCAAGTGCAGTATCTGTTCTTATCAGACGCGTTTTATTTTCCTTGTGTTTTACTCGAAATAAGAACAATGAACCGGAAAGAGGATTATGATTCATATGAGATTGAAGAGCCAAGTGATGAAGAAGGAGCCGGAAGCAGTTCTGAGGATGAGCTGGATGTTCCTCACAACGGGCCCCCGGAGCAGAAGAAGGAGCTGATCAGAGAGTATCTGACGGGGGAGAGCGAGTCCTCCAGTGGAGATGAGTTTGAGAAGGAGATGGAGGCAGAGCTCAGCAGCACCATGAAGAGCCTGGAGTGCAGCTGGACGGCATCTTCAGCTCAAGGTCAAACGTCTGGGACCAGTGACAGCACTGCCACTGCAAACAAGCAACAGACTGGGGAGTATGACAGCATTTACTTTGACTCCGACTCGGATGAAGATGGCACAGCTGGCAGCTCTCAGGGTCTGAGGAGGAAGCAGCGCTTTGTTCTCACAAATGATGAGCTGTTATACGACCCAGACGAAGATGATCGCGACCAGGCGTGGGTGGATGCAAAAAGAAAAGAATACAGAAAGCAGAGGCAGCTGCCACCATCAGCAAACAGAAGAAACAAACCACACGCTGTTCCAAGCAGTGACGCTGTCCTCAACTGTCCTGCCTGTATGACCACTCTGTGCCTGGACTGTCAGAGGCATGAGAAATATCAGACGCAGTACAGAGCCATGTTCGTGATGAACTGCACGGTCGACAAAGAGGAGGTGCTGCGCTATAAAACCGCCAATAAGAGAAAGCAGAACCGGCACAGGAAGAAAGCCCGTCAGGAGTACACGTCCTCATCCACAGAGACTGAAATGGAGTCAAGTGCAAGTCTGACTGATGCACGCTTGGCAGGAATGGACGAAGAAAAGAT
>NW_026704891.1:0-69762 GCF_012432095.1 Onychostoma macrolepis
ACTGAGATGAGCAGCAGGAGATGTAAGTGTGTCCATGTACAGCACAGCTATATCTGCCTGCATCCTCTCTTCTGACTGACTGCAGCAGGAGTTGATTGTTTCTGTCTCTTCTCTCAGTTAATGGCTGTGAGTTTCTGTACCAGATGAATGTTGTTGCTCCGTCAGTCAGAGCACAGGTGCTTTTACATGTCAGACAGACTGAATCTCCTCTGTCACTCTCTCAGGAGACTCCACCTGAAGATCTGAACACAACACACACATTATATCTAGTGCTGCTGTCATACACTGATTATTATTCAACATGATGCACAGAAGAAGAGTGAAACCTCATGAAAGTCACCTGTGACATTAAGAGTCACTCCTGGACGACCGACCCATCTTCCTTTTGTTACATTTGTAGTGAATCTGAAATAATACATGTGTTCATCTTTCTGTGTCACATGACTCAGTCTGATGGTGCAGTTCTGCTGTTTATCTCCCAGATACTGAAGCCTCTGACTGTATTCAGTGTCATTAGATAGATCTGGAGACTCGTCACCCTTCATTTTAGGTCCTTTGGTCCAGAATACTTTCTTGACCTGATATCCAGTAGGGTATGTATAAGTACAGTTCATTATCACTGATGAGTTCTTTAGTGCACAGATGTGTGAATGACTGTAACTCACACCCCAACCAGCACCAGAAACCCCTGAAACAGAACTCATCAGGATGAATGTGTTGTTTTATCAGTTAAAACAGACCATTAAAACTCATGAAAACGTGAAAAGTTGTCAGAATATATTAATTGTTATAAATAATCTCAATGTGAATTAATCAGTTGTAGGATGTTACAGAAATAAACACAGAAACAGAAGTAAAACCAGAGCAAATAAATCAGCCATGAACAATACACAGCACTATAAAACAATGAAAAAATGAGACTAAGAAAATAAAGCTGATTTTATTAAAGACCCGGTGACATTAAAATGTGAGTTTTGTGGCTTTTAGCTGACGTCTTGGTTCTGAATTTGTGAACTAAACACTCTCTTCTGAGAAAATGTCCATAAATATTCATGATCTGTACAGCCTAACTTCCTGTTTCAAAAGGAAGTACAGTACATCAACATTACACAGAAAACTGCCCATTACTTGCTCATTGTGGGATTTTTGAAAATAAAATTAAATATTTTTATAATGTGAATGTAGAGTAACTTACTGTGAAAAAGCAGAAAGATCAGAGGAAGACGAGAAGCCATTCTGACCGACATCACCATAAAATATACCTATAATACAGCATTAATTATCACTTTTATGCTAATAAACAGTATATGTAGATCACCCTAAACAGCTCTTAGTGTACATAAGATCTTTGCACATCTGAAGATTATTAATGCACAACATCAGTGTGTAAATGAACTGATCATTGAGATGAACAGAAGATATTTCTCATGTCAGGAATCATGTGTTTTATGAGCTTCATCTACAGAAATAATAATCAGTTTTCATTGTACGAGTGTGTTTGTCTTACCGTGTTGAAGCTCATCAGATCAACAGCAGCCAATGACTGACTGTTTTAACACATGCACTTTAGCTACTGGCTCTCTGTGGTTAACACTGTTTTAATGCCCAGCAGCGGAAACAGGTCTCTCCTTCAACAGGAAAATAATATTGCTGAACTCAAACTAAACTAAAAATAACAATAAAATAGCAGAACAAGTTAATTTGAGCACATTTTCAAAAGATGTTTAGAGAACAGGACTGTGTAACCAGACTTTAGTTTTAAAAAGCTGTTATTGTTCATTAAATTTATATTCTCTGAAAACTAACTGCCAATTAAACAACTCTAGACCATTCTGACTGAGAAAAGGTCATATTTATAATAAAATAAATCAGTCTTTTTGACAGTGAACTCTGACAGAAGAGTTTTGAAAGTCACATGGACAACTTTGATTGTTCTGTCACGTGACTCTCGCTTCTGTAGAGTGACGGTCCATTAGATAAAAGCAGATGATCAGATGATTTACTTACTAATGAGCAGAACTCGGATACATACCTAAATACATAACTACTTGAGGAGGCTGACAGCATAAACTCCTCAGAATTGATATTCAAATGTCCTTCGCTTCAGAAATGAAGCAGGAAATACAAGCAAACACGTTCAAATAATGAGGTAAAGAACCACTATTAAAGCAAACAGAGACTGAAGAACCAGAGGAGCTGAATGGAATTATAATACAAACATATGAAGGACTTTGAACACAGTACAAGAAAAAACAACATACACATGAAGATGAATTTAGTGATTTACAGCTGATGCACATTAATGTTGAGGTCAGTAGCAGGAGATGGTGACCTCTGCTGGTAGTTTGAGGGTTTGAACAAATACGATCACAAATAAAACTGATCACTTAAAGAGAAAGTTACAGAAACTCAACAGACAGAATAACAGAAGCTGGTCATATCAAGCACTTTGAGACCATAAAACAATACATTGTCCATTGTGAAGATACACAAAATTGTGCATCTTCACAAGGACAATGTATTGTTTTATGTTCTCAGAGTGCTCACTATTTTATGCTCATAATTGTACGATTTTCCTAAGTATATCAGAGTAAAATGATCAATTATGATTTAAAGCAGGAATATGCTATAAAATAAGAAAGCGGTGAGCTTGTATCCACCACTGAACATCACTTCAGGTCTTTAGCTTGGCTTTATCTAAACAGTACTTTATATATTTATACAACAACAATTCACCAGCTCTTAACTTTCATTTAATTTCACTGCTGCATCATGTATTAACCTCTTAACTGTCACCGTCCACCCTGTGGGACGCCTACCTTACTTCACTATTTTACAATTAAATCCTAATCTAATCATGACAAACTATATATCGTTGGAAAGGTCTAAGACTCCTAAATAGGTATTTTACCACTTTTCTGTTAAAAATGATGTAGGAAAAGTAATAGATTAATTTATGACCAGAGGTGTCAAATCCAGGGTCAGAAAGTAAAGTCCTGCCATGTGTTTATTCCACCCATGAACTCAGCAGCTGATTTCACCAGAGGAGGAACCAACTCATTCCTTTCAAGTCACAAGCAAGTTTCGAGTCATCCCAAGACCTCAACGAGTTGAGGTAATTAAGAAGATAATTGAGAGACAAATTAAATGTTGATTGTGCATTAGTGATGAACACCTGCTGTTATTGAGAATTACAGAGGATCAGATGTTGATGTTTTATTGGTTAAAATGATGCCACCATCATGGAGATCAGTGTTTGTTTTAGTTGGGCTCTTGACCCTTTTAGTAACTGAGAATGGATTGCTTTTAAACAATTGCAATATTGCTTCACAACAAACATTTGCACATTGCTGAATTAAAAGCTTGAGAAAGCAGATGAGCTTACACTTTTGGCTTTTATGTCACTTGAATGAACATCATGAAGGTGTCTCTTTGGTTTATTTACTGACGTTCAGCTGTTACAGAACTGCAGGAATTTACTATTAAACAAATGCCATCGTAATATTAAATATTGGAAAAAATTAAGAATTATATTGCTCAAGCTTTTAGACATGAACACTTACCATACGGTCCTCAACAGTGGTGACAATAATTATTCATACTGTGGTGTTACCCAGCATGCATTGCAGCATGAAGCATTTTGTTGATTGTCACCATTGTTGAGATTCATACGCTGGTTCTTGATGTCTGTGTGTGTCTGAGTAGGACTGGAGTTTAAATATTTAAATGCATTAGATTTAAAATTCTTTCTCTATAACTACTACAGCAGTAAATTCATTGCGTGCACTGTGGTTTCACAGAGTTGTTTATTCAAAAGCAGAACATAAATTAAAAAATGAAAATGTTGTATGTATATATATATATACATACACACAGTATATTGGATGCAAACAGGTAAGCACCTGATGATTACCTCATCGCATTTAAAACAACTAACAGTTGCTCACTGCACAGCACTGATCTCTCCGCTTTACAACAGCACATGCATTGCTACAGAGAGATCTAACACAGGAGTCAAGGGTCAAGAGCCCAACTAAAGCAAACACTGATCTACATGATGGTGATATCATTTTAACCAATAAAACATCAACATCTGATCCTCTGTGATTCACAGTAACAGCAGGTGTTCATCACTAATGCACAATCATCATTTAATTAGTCTCTCAATTATCTCTTAATTACCTCAACTCGTTGAGGTCTTGGGATTTGACTCGAAACTTGCTTGTGACTTGAAAGGAATGAGTTGGTTCCTCCTCTGGTGAAATCAGCTGCTGAGTTCATGGGTGGAATAAACACATGGCAGGACTTTACTTTCTGACCCTGGATTTGACACCTCTGTTTATGACAAGAGTGCACCTGAAAAAAATCTACATCATGACATGAATTCTGACCTTTGTCACAGAAAGTCTTCTTAGTTGCCTTTTTCTCTATCACGAATTAGAAATCATAAGAAATTATTTATCAGTAGAAAACTTAAAATTTCAAAATTCATCCTTTGAAACCCATTTTAAAATCAGACATTGCATTACCATGTAAATGGTACATTAAAATCATGTTACAAAATATTTTCATTCATGAATTATAAAAAATTAAGTTTGGATAGTGCACTATAATGTCTCTGTTCAAAACTGTGGGTGACAGTTAAGGGGTTAAACTAACTTTTTTTAAAAGTGTTTTAATATTTTTTTTATTTCTTAAATCATGTGTCACACCACTTGAGGGCGCTGCACATACAGTTTGAGAGCCATCTGTTTGAAGACATTTTTATTTTTTTCAGCTGGATTGTGTTTAAAAATATTTTGATAAGGTTAGTTTCCATCAGTCTGAAAACACAGATAATGGCTGAATGATTGATTTTCTGCTTCTGTAAAGTTGTGGTGTGTCTGGATGATTTACCGGTTTCACTGTGAGGTCTTCAGTTTTAAGACGCCTTTGTTTCCTCCTGTTGAAATGACAGGCATTAACTGCAAATAGACAACTTTAGTAAATTAATAGAAAATATAAATTCTGTTCTCAAAGATACTAACAATCAAATGCATACGAACCAATTTCTATTTTTTTTTTCTATTCAACTCACATTATAAACCATATTTTGATGATGATGATGATGAAGACTCCTCCAGATGCAGCTGTGATCACAAACACATTCGTACCAGCACCAAGATGAACTGAAAGATGAAGATCATCATAATTAACAAACTGATGAATGATGTGAAGATACAGGAGTGTGTTAATAAAAGCTTCACCTGTGACAGTAACAGCGTCTGATCTCTGAGATCCATGTTGATTGTGAGCCTCACAGTAGAAGCGTCCACTCTGTAGTGCACTGAAACTCTGTCCAGATCCAACAGCTGAGCTTTAATTCTCCTTAAACCAGCTGAAGTTCAGAGCAGGTGGGTTTGAATCACTGCTGCAGCTCAGAGTCACTGAATCTCCCTCCACTATTTCACCAGATCCAGTTATAGACACTGAGACGTTCCTGGGAGGGTCTAAAAAGGATACAAATAAAATCCTTAAATCATTTAATTCAAACACAATCTCCAGGTTTTTTTCCAATAAGTACAAATGAATCTGTACTCACACGTGACACTGAGATGAACAGCAGGAGAGATGTAAGTGTGTCCATGTAGAGCACAGCTATATCTGCCTGCATCCTCTCTTCTGACTGACTGCAGCAGGAGTTGATTGTTTCTGTCTCTTCTCTCAGTTAATGGCTGTGAGTTTCTGTACCAGATGAATGTTGCTCCGTCAGTCAGAGCGCAGCTGCTTTTACATGTCAGACGGACTGAATCTCCCTCTGTCACTCTCTCAGGAGACTCCACCTGAAGATCTGAACACAACACACACATTATATCTAGTGCTGCTGTCATACACTGATTATTATTCAACATGATGCACAGAAGAAGAGTGAAATCTCATCAAAGTCACCTGTGACAGTAAGAGTCACTCCTGGACGACCAATCCATTTACCATCAGGTTTATCAGTGATGAATCTGAAACAGTACTCGTGTTCATCTTTCTGTGTCACATGACTCAGTCTGATGGTGCAGTTCTGCTGTTTATCTCCCAGATACTGAAGCCTCTGACTGTATTCAGGGTCCTTAAACAGATCTGGAGACTCGTCACCCTTTACAGGGTTTTTGGTCCAGAACACTTTCGTGATCTTATGTCCAGTAGGGTATGTATAAGTGCAGCTCATTATCACTGATGAGTGTTTTAGAGTACAGATGTGTGAATGACTGTAACTCACACCCCAACCAGCACCAGAAACCCCTGAAAAACACAATTCATCAGGATGAAAATGTTTTATCAGTTAAAACGGACCATTAAAATTCATGAAAACGTGAAAAGTTCTCAGAATATATTAATTGTTATAAATAATCTCAATGTGAATTAATCATTTGGAGGATGTTACAGAAATAAACACAGAAACAGAAATAAAACCAGAGCAAATAAATCAGCCATGAACAATACACAGCACTATGAAGTAATGAAAAAATGAGACTACCCAGCCAACACGTGAGGTCATGCAATGATCACAGTGACATCACACCATTCTCATACGGTGATACTCACAGTGTGAGTAATATGTGAACTCGTTGTGAATTCAAAATGTTGAGCAGGTTGAGAGGAGGCAGTTCAAATATCAGTCGCTGGGGGACATTCTACTTCCTGTTTCTCAACACTATCACAGAGATATCACAGTGCTCTCACATGATGAGCTCATGAGTGCACGCCCAGCTAACAGCTTTCTTTTATAAGATACAAGTGAAACGAAACATATGTTACCATCGTGGCGAGTAGTGTTTGCTTTAGTTGGGCTCTTGACCCTTGACTTTATACATTATATATTTTTGGGGCTGCTGTAACTGTGTTTATAAAGCACATTTGTTATGGCAAGAACAACCAAAGAGACTGCAACCAGGTGATATTGGTGTGTTATTGATGATTGCAACGCAGTCACCACCTACACTCAATGTGCAGTCTTGGTGAGGTTTTATTAATCAACAGTTTCTAAACATAATAGCGCTGGGATTATACAGTATAGGATCCAGCAGTCTCATAATCAGTTATGAAGGATTATAAAAACATAAGACACAAACATTATTAACTACCCTGTCATTCAAACACAAAGAGAGACGTCAAGAATCAGTGTATGAATCTCAACAATGGTGACAATCAAAAGCTTCATGCTGCAATGCATGCTGGGTACCTAGTCTCTGTGCACTGAGTGCACTTTGACCTCACATTAGTATGAGCTCACAGTGAGGGCGCTGTGAGGTTACACTTTTAGCTCACTGTTACCTCACATTGTGACCTCATCACGAGTATCCTGTGAGCTCATGGTGACATCACTGTGAAATCAAATTGTTGACTGGGTAAGAAAATAAAGCTGATTTTATTAAAAACATGGTGAAATTAAAATGTGAGTTTCATGGCTTTTAGCTGACGTCTTGGTTTTGAATTTGTGAACTAAACACTCTCTTCTGAGAAAATGGCCATAAATATTCATGATCTGTACAGCCTAACTTCCTGTTTCAAAAGGAAGTACATCAACATTGTACAGAAAACTGCCCATTACTTGCTCATTATGGGGTCTTTGAAAATAAAATATTTTTATAATGTGAATGTAGAGTAACTTACTGTGAAAAAGCAGAAAGATCAGAGGAAGACAAGAAGCCATTCTGACCGACATCACCATAAAATATACCTATAATACAGCATTAATTATCACTTTTATGCTAATATACAGTATATGTAGATCACCCTAAACAGCTCTTAGTGTACATAAGATCTTTGCACATCTGAAGATTATTAATGCACAACATCAGTGTGTAAATGAACTGATCATTGAGATGAACAGAAGATATTTCTCATGTCAGGAATCATGTGTTTTATGAGCTTCATCTACAGAAATAATAATCAGTTTTCATTGTACGAGTGTGTTTGTCTTACCGTGTTGAAGCTCATCAGATCAACAGCAGCCAATGACTGACTGTTTTAACACATGCACTTTAGCTACTGGCTCTCTGTGGTTAACACTGTTTTAATGCCCAGCCGCAGAAATAGGTCCCTCCTTCAACAGGAAAATAACTTCACTAACCTCAGACTAACTAAAAATAACAATAAAATAGCAGAACAAGTTAATTTGAGCACATTTTCAAAAGATGTTTAGAGAACAGGACTGTGTAACCAGACTTTAGTTTTAAAAAGCTGTTATTGTTCATTAAATTTATATTCTCTGAAAACTAACTGCCAATTAAACAACTCTAGACCATTCTGACTGAGAAAAGGTCATATTTATAATAAAATAAATCAGTCTTTTTGACAGTGAACTCTGACAGAAGAGTTTTGAAAGTCACATGGACAACTTTGATTGTTCTGTCACGTGACTCTCGCTTCTGTAGAGTGATGGTCCATTAGATAAAAGCAGATGATCAGATGATTTACTTACTAATGAGCAGAACTCGGATACATACCTAAATACATAACTACTTGAGGAGGCTGACAGCATAAACTCCTCAGAATTGATATTCAAATGTCCTTCGCTTCCGTCAGAAATGAAGCAGGAAATACAAGCAAACACGTTCAAATAATGAGGTAAAGAACCACTATTAAAGCAAACAGAGACTGAAGAACCAGAGGAGCTGAATGGAATTATAATACAAACATATGAAGGACTTTGAACACAGTACAAGAAAAAACAACATACACATGAAGATGAATTTAGTGATTTACAGCTGATGCACATTAATGTTGAGGTCAGTAGCAGGAGATGGTGACCTCTGCTGGTAGTTTGAGGGTTTGAACAAATACGATCACAAATAAAACTGATCACTTAAAGAGAAGAAACACAAGAGACAGAATAACAGAACCTGGTCATATCGAGCACTTTGTTTCATGCTGTAGCACAAACAAAGATTACAACTGAAATATTTGGAGGGTTACAGCTGTCAGAAATTAGTGGGAAATGTAGAGGCCCTTGCGTTGAATGACTTCAGCAGATCTGCTGCCACAGGACATCACTAGTCTCTCACACTGCTGTAACAGGCTCAGGCCTGTTATCATGGTTTTCTTCTAAAAGTAACACTACACACCACTAGGGACGCTAGGGGGCTCTAGTGTCTTGTATTTACCCAGGTGAGTGGTAGAGAAAGCCAGAGTTGTTTGGGAAAGGCAGCATGGCCTACCGGTTTTGTTACCACCAGCTATGCGAAGTCCTAATTGGGAAACCTTGGTTTTAAAGCTCAATCAAAAAGGACTCTACTAGCAATCATACTTTTCATTCATTGTTTGGAAATCGAAAAGAGGATTAACAATTTGTGAACTTTTCTATGACTTCCATGTTGGTATTATATTTGCACATTCAGACTTCAGCATTCAATTACTTTGTTAACCGCACTACATTGGACATTTGCAAGTAAGTATGACATTAAAACAATACTTGGCCATTTTGATCGATTGTGAAAAAAAATGTAGTAGGTTGACAATGATGTCGCTGATTAGAATTTGCAAAAAATAACTTTATTGCACATATAATTAGAAAGTTATTGAACGCGGAAATGTGTGAATGTGCGAATATAAAACCAACTTTACCCAATTGGTTGTTTAGGCTATATTAGGCATCTTAAGTTACAAGGACTGTTGGAATTTACAGCTGAACATGCTTGTATCTGTATAGTTTATTTTCTTTCTTATATGTTCCTTGGTTGTTTATTTTTCAAGTATTCATTGTCGGTGTGTAATATACACTTGATTCATTATATAAATTTGCAAAGTCCATTTCTGTGCCTTACTGTTTCATTGTATGTATACCTGATTGGATTATGTCTATGCAGAGATAAATTGACTGATCCCTTCCTAATTCAGATTTTTAGCAGTCTTAAACTCAAAGTGGTTAAGGCAGTTATACTGCTTTGGTGTGATCTTGGTCCACAGTTCTTTGACTGTAGTGGGTTTCTTAACTTTGTCACCAAAGATTTTCCAGTTATTTTTAGTTTAGATCAGGACTCTGGACTGGCCATTTCATTATTTTAATGTTTTCAGCTTCAAGACACTGCTTTAACCGTTTTGCAGTGTGACGGGGAGCTTTGTCTTGCATGAAAATCGCAAGCTGTTGAGAGAATGTTGCTGAAGGAGGTTCTGAAAAACACTTGAATTCACTCTGCCATGTAGCTATAAGAGGCTCAACAAACATCCCAAATCCATGACACTTCCTCTTCCACCTTTCACTGACTTCTTTACACACTTGGACTTCAGTCTTTCCTCAGTTTGATGCCAAACAAAATGTTTCCCATCAGATCCAAATAAATTAAACTTGCTTTCATCACTGATGTGAACTTTGGACCAGTTCTTCTCTCTCCACACAAACATGCTCCTCAGAAAAGGTGAACTTAACCTTTTTAGTCTGATAAGATGATGAGATGATTGGTCACTCCTGTCACAGGGATTCAGTCACCAGAGCAGGCAATCTCATACACACATACGCACGCACACACGGTTTGCTATCCTTGTGGGGACTCTCCATAGGTGTAATGCTTTTTCTACTGTACAGACCATATATTCTGTTTCCCTACACCAACCCTACACCTAAACCTACCCCTTACAGGAAACTTTCTCTATTTTTAGATTTTCAAAAACTTCATTCTGTGTGATTTATTAGCTTGTTTACACGTGGGGACCTCAATTTAGGTCCCCACCATGACACAGTCCTGTGTGTATTCAGGTTTAAGTCCCCACCTGAATGGTACACACACACACACACACACACACACACACACACACACACACACACACACACACACACACACACACACACACACACACACAGACACACAGAGACAGACAGACACACAGAGACAGACAGACACACAGAGACAGAGTAATAATATAATTTATTCACTGTAACACCTTGTTTCAAAATAAAATTAAAAGAAAACACTTTAAAAATACACTCATTAATAAAAAAAAAATTTACATTCATTTTAATACTTATAAGCTTTATGCTGCCTTTACGTGCTATTGGAATTATAGTAAATATGAGTTTCCTAATCGGAAACTGGACGTGAACGGCATCTCAAGTCGTATTTACTACTGGGAAATTTGGAAATAATTTTGATACCAGAGTTTCAGAGTTGGGCAGGTTATAAACTTTAAATGTGGTGGAGGGGACAACCATTGTTGCTGTCAATGCTGTTCTCACAACAACTACATCCCTTTGTCTTGTCGCTAAAGTAGTGCATTTATAGATATGAACGATCATGCGAAGCATATTTTATGTTTTATAAGCAGTGAAATAAGCATGTATTTGACCGAAATTCCAGAATTGTCAGCAAACTGCACATGTGGCACGGTGAATGTTTATATGATTGTCAACCAATGGGATGCTACATTTTATTCTTTCCGACATTTAAAGCACTTGAATACAACAAGCTTGTAATCACGACTTCATAAGTGGGAAATAGGAAATTTCCGATGGCACGTGAAGGCAACATTAATACAGTTACCAAGTTCACTTAACTTTTTTTTTTTAATTATTATTTGCTTAATAGTTTTAAGGCAACGGGTTTCCTCAGTTTTTTTAAGTTAAGTCAACTTATCACTTTTTACAGTGTAGAATTACCTTAAATTTTACAGTTTTTTTTACAGTGTACTTTTCTTGAATTCCTCTAAGTCTGTGAGAAGAGTAGCTCAGCACTGCTCAGGAAAAGGTAGGGTTTGCAGGGAAATTCTGTATGGAAATGGTAAAGACTGCAATGAAGGTCTGGCGATGTCGATGTTTGCTGTTTGAGACATTATCTCACATGAAAGTCCCTGCAACATATTACAGAATTAGATATGCAAAACCATATGTTGATAGTCTTGTCAGGAATCACAGAAATGTAATATCACAAGATCTTCAATCTCAGTGTTGTTAGGAAGCAGGCACCAGTAACATGTCAACATTTTAAGAAAGAATGATGAATCATGTAATGGAATTCAAAGTAGGCTGTTGTTTCCCTCTGTAAGATTATAAATACATTGTAACCTATTAATCACATGTGTAATGCTACCCTTCTTGAAATAATAAGTTTATTTTAAACTGTTCTCAAGAGTATTCCGGAGCTTATAATGACTAATTTCAGGACTGGTTTAACATGACAAATCCTATCACTTCAACTCAATGAGCACAAAGCACCTACTATGACTCAGCGCTGATGCAGTTATACATAATCAGACAACACGACCAAGTAAACAAGAGTGCATCATGGAAACTTAACAGCGGTTAATGTTTACTTTAGTTGTGCAGTTGGCCCTTAATATTTTCAAATTATTATTAATATTTCGTCTGGCAGCTGTAAGTGTTTGCTATGGCAAGAAAAGCAAGAGATAAATTGATCTGATTAAGATAAACATATAATCATCATGTAAAGGCCTGGTGTCTGGTGATATATTATTCATTTCCCATTAGTGGATATGTGAGCATTCAGCCTTACAATCAGGAGTGCTGTGATAGTCGGAAGAATATTAACACATTTTACACCAAAAAGTGCATTGAACTCTGTTGTGGCGATTTTCTAGTTCAATGAAAGTATGAGACAAAAGTCTTTTGAAGATTTATTTTCTTGCAAGAAAAGGTGACAGTCATTAGTCATGCTACAGAGTGCAACGAAGAGAAATATGTTGATTCAGCATTTAAACCCTATCCAGATGCTTCTATTTTATCCAATTTATCTAACTACGTCCCTTGGATGTGTTTCTAATTTAATGCATTTCATCATTAGAAGCGAGCATGTACACAGTAAATTTGCCCGAGTAAAATTTACTCAAATTGAAGAAAATTTTACTCTATGCCAGATAACATTTGCTCTCTCTCTAAAAAGAGTAAAAGTTACTCTTTTGATAGAGTTGTTTTTCCAGAGTTAATTATGCTCAATTTAGAGTTAATATTTTACTCTTTCGTGTTATATTTGACTCTATTTAGTGTTTTTTAAAATTAACTCTTGTACTATTTTATTCAGTTCAGAGCTACATGAAATTGACTCTGCTACTTTTTAACTCTGTTCAGAGGAACTTCAAATTTACTCTACCACAATTTACTTCCCCTCCAGAGTTTTTTTTTATCATCAATTATGAGTGAACTACAAAGAATAAATAACTTATTCCTCTGAATTACACCATTCATATTTTACCCTCAAAAAGCCCTAAAATGAAGAACTTGCTTTTCTGTATTAAAATAAAACCAACAACAAACTGTATACTTATGTCTCAATTTTATTTTTCAAGCTCCTCTTCAAACAACATTACACTTACACTTAATTCACTTGTCATCGTGAATGTGTCATCGTGTTGTGATTGTGAACAAAGATTAAAGAAAAAAAAAATTAAATGAAAACAATACTAAAATAAAAAGTAGTAATAATATAATGGAGATAAAAAAGAATTACATGAAACTATATGGTACAATAAACAATTCAGAATCACATCCATAAGACATCAGAATGTCAAACAACTTAAAATATCCTTAATCTCCAAAACATAAGGTGCTTCTGTGGTATGTGCAACTTTGTAAGCATGGATATGTTCGTCTAAACATAATGTTTTCAGTGCAGTTGTTATTAAAAGGATATGCTCATCTTTAATAACAATATTCTGGATTACATGAAATACAGGCATGTCATTTTGAACTTGAACACAAACTGCCCACCCTGACCGATATGTGTTTCCACAACGCTTGACCCATTTGAATTGAATTCCCAAGATGGCGGCGTGAGTACACCAGATTTTGCGATTTTGCGGTATTTTTCTTACTCATCTCGGGCCTGTTCGTGCAGAACAGTTGTGCCTTACATCGTACACCCGTTGTGAGCTTTTGGATATCGGTTTGCAATTTCCGACACTTTTATGGACAATCTTGACTCCTTCCTGAGATCGCTAGGACACCGAGGCTATGCACCCTACCGGCCGGGCGGAAGTGCTCGCAGGCGGCGTCGAGATCGTAAACAAAGGCGGGGAAGCGGAGGACTAAGAGCTAAGCTAAGGCTAACACCACACCGGCTCTCTTTACCCAGCATTTTCCTTGCCAATGTACGGTCGCTAGTGAACAAAATGGAGGAGATTCGACTCAGCATCACACACAGCAAGAAACTTTTGAACTGTAACGTCCTAATCTTCACGGAAACCTGGTTAAACAGCGGAATACCGGACACCGCTATTGAGCTAGCGGGACGCCACACACTCCGGGCAGATAGAACATTAGATGGCTCCGGTAAGACCAGAGGTGGTGGATTGTGCATTTACATTAACAAAGCTTGGTGCACAAACTCTGCTATTGTTGGGAGTCATTGTTCAGCTAACCTTGAGTTTCTCATGGTTAAATGTAGACCGTTTATCTACCGAGGAGTTCACTTCCACCATTATAACTGCAGCCTATATTCCCCGGATGCTGATGCCAAGCTTGCTATGAAAGAACTTCACGCAGCCATCAGTAAACAACAGACTGATCACCCGAAGCGGCTTTTATTGTTGCAGGTGACTTTAATCACTCAAACTTAAAGTCAGTGCTACCCAAGTTTCACCAGCATGTTTCCTGTCACACCAGAGGAAACAAAACCTTAGACCATGTTTACACAAACATGGCTGGAGCTACGTTGCGACACCCCTCCCCACCTGGGACAGTCAGATCACCTTTCTTTGTTCCTCACCCCAAATATGCACCCCTCATCAACCGTGTGAAGCCATCAGTGAAGACCATCAAGGTGTGGCCTGCGGGGCAGATTCCACACTCCAGGAAAGGTTTCTACACACAGACTGGAGTATGTTTGCTTCTCAAGCCACCAGTGGCGCTCACACAGACATTGACTCTTACACCTCCTCTGTATTGGATCATATCAATATCACCATTGACAGTGTTACAACCCAGAAACAGATCACCACATATCCAAATCAGAAGCCTTGGATGAACAAGGAAGTGCGACTCCTGTTGAAGTCACGCAACACTGCCTTCAGATCAGGAGATGCACAAGCCTACAGCACATCCAGAGCAAACCTGAAGAGGGGCATCAAAAAGGCCAAGCACTGCTACAAGCTAAAGATAGAGGGACACTTTTCCAACTCTGACCCTCGACGCATGTGGCAGGGCATTCAGGCCATCAGTGACTACAAACCCACCCACTCCACCCCCGCAGCCACTGATGTCAACTTCCTGAACGAGCTAAATTACTTTTATGCTCGCTTTGAAAGAGACAACAGAGAAACTGCCACCAAGCTCAATCCCTCAGCTGACCACCCACCAATCATACTCTCCTCCACAGATGTCTGCAAGGCACTGAGCCGGATCAGCGCACAAGGCTGCTGGACCAGACAACATCCCTGGTCGTGTTCTCAGGGCATGTGCGGAGCAGCTCGCTGGGGTTTTACAGACATCTTCAATCTGTCTCTTGCCCAAGCAGCCGTACCAACATGCTTTAAATGCACTTCCATTGTGCCAGTGCCAAAACACTCTAGTCCGAGGTGCCCTAATGACTACCGCCCTGTAGCACTCACACCCATCGTCATGAAGTGCTTTGAGCGGCTGGTCCTGGAACACCTAAAAGACTCTCTACCATCCACATTGGACTCACACCAGTTTGCCTACCGTAGCAATAGGAGCACAGAGGATGCAGTTTCCATGGCACTGCACTCTGTGCTCACTCACCTGGACAATAAGAACACTTATGCACGTATGCTGTTTGTTGACTTCAGCTCAGCATTCAACACTGTCATCCCAACCAAGTTAATAGCCAAACTTGGAGACCTGGGCATCAATACCTCAATGTGCAACTGGATTTTGGACTTCCTGACCAACAGACCCCAGAATGTTCGATCAGGATTCACCTGCTCCACATCCATCACACTTAACACTGGTGTACCACAGGGCTGTGTGCTAAGCCCGTTTCTCTACTCCTCTTCACCTCCGACTGCAAGCCTGTGTATGGATCTAATTCCATCGTCAAGTTTGCAGACGACACCACGGTGATTGGCCTCATCAGTAACAACGATGAGACTGCCTATAGGGAGGAGATCCAGCACCTGGCCACATGGTGCACTGAAAATAACCTGCTCCTCAACACCACCAAAACGAAGGAGCTCATCGTGGACTTCAGGAAGGAGTCAAGAGGCACACACGACACCATCCACATCAATGGAATGGCTGTTGAGCGTGTCTCCAGTTTCAAGTTCCTGGGGATCCACATCTCGGCGGACATGTTGTGGAAAACCAACACCTCCAGCCTGGTCAAGAAGGCTCACCAGCGCCTCTTCTTTCTGAGGACACTGAGGAAGAATCAGCTCTCCTCAGCTATCCTGGTGAACTTCTATCGCTGCGCCATAAAGCATCCTGACCAACTGTGTCACAGTATGGTATGGGAGCTGCTCTGTTGCGGAGCGCAAGGCACTGCAGCGGGTGGTGAAAACTGCCCAGCGCATCACAGGGACTCCACTACCTGCCATCGAACACATCCAGAGGAAACGCTGTCTGCATCGAGCTCGCAGCATCCTTAAGGACTCCTCTCACCCAGCCCACAGACTGTTTTCTCTCCTGCCCTCCGGCAGGCATTTCAGGTGCCTCGGACCAGGACCAGCAGATTAAAGAACAGTTTCTTCCCCAGAGCTGTCTCTTTACTGAACTCTAACCCCGTTGATCCACTTCCTCATATATTATTAACTCTTCTCTCCTACCTCACATCTGCCTTATTTGCACTACTGAATGTAAATTTTATTACAGTAACAACTGTTTACTTTTGTATCTTGCACTACCATACCTAAATTGGACTATGCTCATTTGCACTGCCGACTGTTGTTTACATTATAAATGTTTACATTAGCATTTTGCACCGTACGTCTAATTGTAATATGCAATCACTTCCACTGCACTTTTACACCTTGTTTATAGTAATAGCCATCTGTATATTTATTCACTATACATATTCACCTGTAAATTCTGTTTATAGTAATAGCCATCTGTATATTTATTCACTATACATATTCACCTGTAAATTCTGTTTATATTAATAACCATCTTTCTATATATATTTATACATATATTCAGTACATATCCTTGTCCTGCACTTATTCAACCACTGTATATCATGCACTTGCTGCTATTGCACTTCTGGTTAGACCTAAACTGCATTGCGTTGCCCTGTACCTGTACTTGTGTAATGACAATAAAGTTGAATCTAATCTAATTTCACGTTTAGGACCTTAGTCCACATAGGCACATTAAGTTTCCCGCCCATCTCATTGCCAACTTCCATTTCATTCAATGGGACCATTTTCCCAGGACCAAATTTCATGGCATTTGGATCAAATGTTTGCCAAATGTAAGCCATTTGGCACTGGTGTTTCTTTTCAGCTGCTTTTTAAAAACGTTATGCTTCGCTTCGTAACGCATACACCAACAATGTATTAGTGGTCCAATTTTCTGCATACAACTGGGGTAATGCATCATTAAATGATGCTTTGGCAACTAGTTCTTATCGAGAAATAAATGCTTAAACAAACTGTGGTGTTCTGCAAACAGACGTTTCAAATAAATGGTGATACCAGTGGATATAACTGAAGAAAACACAATATTGACTATCTGAAGCAATAAAATGAACAAATACCAGTGATGATCATTAGGATGCACAAGATCTCCAAACATGATGGGCAGATAACGCAATAAACACCAGCTCTGAGTGGCGTTTAAGCCCAAGTCATTGGAACCCTCTCTTAATTGTACACCAGGAGGTTTGTTGTTTTGTTCCATGAAGCCATAGTTGAAACTCTGGTGTAATTTTCAATCAGGTGCTGAATTAGTAATTTCATCTCAAATTGAGCAACCCCCTCTAATATGTCGTGCATAATATCAACTGAAAAATTTGCAGTGGTGTGGAAATATTGCAACGAATTTAAAAGGCAAGACTTTTTTACTCCCATTACATAAGGCAGACTGGGATTGCTCTACATTCTCTGGCAGTGTTCAGCGTGAAGTTCTTTAGTTCGCACTGTCATCTTTGGACTATCTTCACTGAACACTGTCTGAAAGTTCTCTTTCTCTAGTAGGCAAAAGCGGCAACAGTACCTAGCACTAAATGATTCCACAAAACCAAACAAGGAATGGACACCAAGGCTGTCACCAGTAACCTGGACAATGGTTCCATAAACTGTATGATCAAATAAAGGAATCTGAATTCCATTGGTTTCCAGAGTTGAGATATCCTGGACAAGCAGCTCTAGTATTTTATCAAACCCATAGGTTTTGATATCTTGTGCATGAAATAAAGTGACTAAATGTATATTTAGTAAACTCGAGTTGTATTTAGGGGAAATATTTCTAAGGGTAAAATAGATAGCTCCTAACTGATGTATTCCTCGTTTTGATCCAAGGGGGTTTGAGCATTCAAATTCATCAAAAAAAAGCTGGATCTGAACTGCATGTCTTTGTTTTGAGAAGAGTGTATGATTCTTAAAGAATTCTCCATCGTGTATGTCATAAAGACAATTTGGTCTTTGTTGTGAATCTCGCCATCATATCTGTAATGTTAGGGTGCTTATAAATGGACTGTAATGTCTCAAGAATTGGTATATATACAAATTTATCCTTAACAATGGTTTGGGCAAAAGTTTCAGTTGTTCTGTTATGCCGCGTCGCAAATCTTGTTCCAAGAACATATTCAACAGGATCTATTTTTCCCCAGTTGTCTGAAAGGTACCGCATTCTCTTGCTCTCAGTGTTTAATGCCGCAAAAGGATTTTGCATTTTTTCAAAACACTGATCAATTTGAGACTCAACAACACTTTTTATGGGCTCCTCTAAGGATAGGCTGTTTTTCACTGATTCTTGAGTTTCACTATGAATGTCTCCAATCACTTCTTCTAGAGCACCAACAACATAGTTAATAGTTGTCTCTGCGACACCAGCAACTTTAAGTTCAGCTACCACTGTTGCACAACTGTTTACTATATTTGTTTTTAAGAGTGCAGACTCACAAGGTGGATTTTGGTTTGATAAAACACCTACATCATCTAATGAAATGGAGTTGGCGGTGGATGAGCTTTCACCAGAATCGAGGCGTGAACGGTCAATTGCACAACACTTGCTGAGATGCTTTCGTAATCCAGAAAAACTATGGTAAACATGTAAACAACCTCTTTGAGCACATTTTAACTTGAGACTTTTTCCTGGACAAAGGCCATGAACTAACTTGAAGTGCCTTATAAGGGCATTGGCATTAGCATGCCCCTTTTTACAAATGAAACATATCATCTGCTCACTGGAGGATTCTAGCTCTCAACTCGGCCACTCTGGGATTCACCTTGGTGGTTTCAACATCTATATCATAGACAGTGGTTTGCAGAAAGCTATACACATTGGTCAATTCCTGACAGTATGAAGTGCCAAAGACAAAGTGAGCTTTGAAAAGCTCATCAACACAGGCCAGTGAATTAGAAGCCTTACAGGGTAGAGCATGTTGGTCAATTACAATAAATCAAGAATGGACCCTACTTCTCTTCGGCCCAACAGCAAGTAGATACGGCTGGAGGCTCTCTCCAATGCTATCCAAGTGCCCTTGGATACTGGTACCGGTCTGTGAAAGAATGAAAACACATTAGTGCCAATGTGACTTAACAGTTAAAGTCAATATATAGCATGAATAAAGATACAGTAATGTCTTCCACCAAAGTTTCTGTATAACATAGTTCCAGGAGATTCCAACAGATCATTACTAAGTATGTGCTAAGTAGAAAAAAATTGCACAAGAACAACAATTTGGAGGACAAGTGATCTTTAAGAGAAATAAGCAAGTCTGAGAAATAAGCAAGTTCAAGTTCACACAGTGACAAAACATTATGAAATAGTGTCATTTGATCTGCTTAATCAGTAGCTTCACCTTGATGAACTTCACAAGATGATCACATGCTTGTCTAGCTGAGATCTTTCCTGGTCTCTTGCGGCCTTGACTTGAGGGTGGCAAAAGGTGAACCAGCATCAGAATGGAAGACATGTCGCTGTCCCAAAATAGAGACAGAAAAAAAATTAAACACATTTTTTGGTTTTTAGGCAGAAGGGGTTGAGCATAACCTCCTACTCACTTTAACTTGACTTAGCTTCACTTGGAAGAGGTGCCAGTATAAATACATTAACCACTCCAGTACTTTAGTTAATACAGCACACAGATTCAGTATTAAGAGCACATTCATGGCCTAGTCTTGATGACTAGATGTGTGGATGAATTTAGGTGAAACCTCCACAGATATTGAACTGAGGTCATACAGTTAAACTTTACCAACAATCAAAGATGCTTTTGTTATTCAGACTCCCAAATGAAAACTATTTCAAACTGTAAATATGCAAATCCTGTACTAGGCCCTTGCGAAACGATCAGGGTAGAAATGTTAGAGAAACAGGTGAATTCTGACAGTTTACCCATTGCAAATCTGTGTTGCATATGAATCATATGCAATGTGTAAAGTTGTGACCACAATTTAAACTCTGTAGATCTGAATACAGCTATGCTTGTCATGAATGTGTAACTTCCTCTTAAACAATTTAAGGTGTACCACAATATAGATAAAGTACCTTCTTCAACTTCAGTGGCTTCAGCATTTTGGATGAGGTCTTGGAGCTCACTAGTCTGTGTGAGGCCACAGCTCTGTACAATAACCTTTGGTTTTATGTTGGTAGACCACTTCTCCAACAACTTTGCAGAGGTCGCATCACCAAACAGAAGTCCAAAATCTTGATCAATCTGCCAAAGATAATTAAAGTAGGTACCATAGTAGGAATTGACTTTGTTTACCTAACAAGTCTCTGTTACTGCAGAACAACAATGGCACTTGATTTCATATTTGTCTGTTTTCATGTTTTAAGGATTTAAGTCTCACATACCAAGCCTGGTATATCCAGGAATCGCGGGAAAATTGATAGAATATCAGTTGACTCTTTAGGGTCGTGCAGGAGCTTCTGGCGATAGGCCAGTGTTAACTTCATCTTTTCCTTTACCACTGCCTCATCAGCTGTATGCTTCATTAGGGCTATTGCTTCCTGACACTGACGGTCTTCAGTCAAACAGCAGTCTTCTTTGTAGGGATGTCTGTCAGCAGTTGGCCCACCTGAAGGTTTTGAGCTGTAACAAATATGTTTGAGGAACACATGATTACAACAACCAGAGGGGAAAAAAAAAAAAAACATCTAACACAAAAGTCAAGGGTCAAGAGCCCAACTAAAGCAGACACTGATCTCTAACACCCTCAAAAAAATGATTCTTTAAACTAACTTAATTAAATTATGGACAGTGGTTCCACACAACCAAATTGTTTTTTATTAACATGAATGGAATTTTTTGAACCTATGCAAACTCTGTGTGTTGTGTGAATACAATTGAATGAGGAAGAATCTATGTGAAATAGTAATGTCCAACCAACTCAATTTATTCACTTCCCTGTAACTTAAACTGGTTAAGTTTAGTGAACATGTTTTGGTTTATTAAAAGCTGGCCAAATGTGTTTCACTTTATCAACATAAGGACGTTTGTTTCAAACAACTCATTTGAATTATGGACAGTGGTTCCATCCAATTAGTTCTAGTTACTTTAACTAAATAATTTCTATTTAAAGTTACTCCCTTCAACAAAGCATTTGTGTGTGTGTGAGATTGTCTTGTATTGAGTCATAAAAGACAAGATACATCACAAATGATCAAGTGTATTTGTTAAACAAGAGCAAAACATAGTTAAATACAGTTGAAACCACATTACACAATTACACAAAATAGCAGAAATATCAAACTACTGTCATTTTCTAATTGGCATTTAAAGGCAACCAATCAAACCTTATTCCAGGAACAGGAACTGGCTCCAGAAATAACTTCTGCAGTACTCCAAATGTGTACCTGAGGTCAGGAGGGTTGCTCAAGTTCAGTCCATATATCAGTCCCAGAAACATGGTTTTGCATGGGGTATACTGCTAGGGTCCTGAAGAACTTTATCTTCCAACCCTCCAACATCTGCTGGGCTGTCTTCAGTGTCTGCACCTTCAAATCTTATGACATATCAGATTCCCATGGGTCTTCTGGATCACCTCCTGAGTGCTGGCAACATCTGTATCCTAGAGAGGATATTTAAAAGTAAAAATACTCAAATTCTTGTGTCTTAACTTTACCATAGCATTTATCATCCTTGAAAATACAAAAAAAAAAAAAAAAAAAAAAAAAAAAAACCCACTACTCACCATATACTCCATAATAAGACTGCTAGGGTCTTCAATCGGGTACTTCAATGTAATTAGTCTAAAGATGAAAACAACAACAAAATTTATGAGATTCAGCCTTTACATTTTTTCTAAAAATTACAACAACAACAACAAAAAAAAAAATCAGTCATTCATTAATTTTTATTCTGTCTGATCGTTTCCTTACAGGAAATACAGGCAAGCAGTCAAGATGTAATTATAACAAACATTTCAGTGGAAAATGAAACTATAACAGTACTGGATCAGCACAGAAAGCCACTGTCCTTCAGAGTTCAGCAATATTACCAATTAAAGGGATAGTTCACCCAAAAATGAAACTTCTGTCATTAATTACTCACCCTCATGTCGTTCCAAACCCACGAGACCTTTGGAACACAAATTAAAATATTTTTTGATGAAATCCGAGAGCTCTCTAACCCTGCATAGACAGTAACGCAACTGAAATGTTCCCACACCCAGAAACGTTGTAAGGACATCAGTAAAACAGTCCATGTGACATCAGTGGTTCAACCATAATTTTACAAAGCTGCAAGAATACTTTTTGTGTGCAGAGAATGAAAAATAATGACTTTATCCAACAATTCTTCTCCAAATCATGTCTTCCGCCATTATCGAGAGTACCTCTGCATGTAAACAACGTACACGTGTGATTCTGCTGACGTCTGCGTGTAACTACTACATGAGAAATGTTGAATAATGATTATTTTCATTTTCTTTGCACACAAAAGGTATTCTCGTAGCTTCGTAAAATTACGGTTGAACCACTGATGTCACATCGAGTATTTAATTGATGTCCTTACTACGTTTCTGGGCCTTGAATGTGGTAGTTGCGTTGCTCTCTATGGAGGGTCATAAAGCTCTCGAATTTCATCAAAAATATCTTAATATGTGTTCCAAAAATGAACAAAGGTCTTACGGGTTTGGAATGACATGAGGACGAGTAATTAATGACAGAATTTTCATTTTTGGGTGAACTCTCCCTTTAAACACACCTTAATCAGCTAATCAATGTTTTTAGGAATTTTCAAACAAAAACAAAGTCTCACTAGAAGTTTCAGGCAGGTGTGTTGGAGCTAAACTCTACAGAACACACTTCTGGACATGCCCGCCTTACATTAACCACCAAAAACAATTTATTTTGAGGCATCTGTAATACGTGTCACATATTTTGTATGTATTGTATTAATAAACCTAATCTCATTATATCTGTTTTATTTGTTAATACCCATGACCATAACCATAAAACTCAGTGGCTGGTAGGGATGCAACGATTATTGATTTTGTTGGTACGATTATAGTCTGAGGAATAATCACGGTTTCACGATTATTATGATTAGTATGCATTTATTCATTTCACAACATAAAATCACATAAACACCCCAGTCAACACGTGAGGTCACGCGATGATCACAGTGACATCACACCATTCTCATACGGTGATCCTCACAGTGTGAGTAATATATGAGCTCATTGTGAACTCAAAATGTTGAGCAGGTTGAGAGGAGGCAGCTCAAATATCAGTCGCTGGGGGACATTCTACTTCCTGTTTCTCAACACTATCACAGAGATATCACAGTGCTCTCACATGATGAGCTCATGAGTGCACGCCCAGCTAACAGATTTCTGTTATAAGATACAAGTGAAACATATGTTACCATCGTGGTGAGTAGTGTTTGCTTTAGTTGGGCTCTTGACCCTTGACTTTATAATGTTATATATTTTTGGGGCTGCTGTAACTGTGTTTGTAAAGCACATTTGTTATGGCAAGAAAAACCAAAAAGAGACTGCAACCAGGTGATACTGGTTTGTTATTGATGATAACACAGTCGTCACCTACACTCAATATGCAGTCTTGGTGAGGTTTTATTAATCAACAGTTTCTAAATATAAAAGCTCTGTGATTATACAGTATAGGACCCAGCAGTCTCATCAATTATGAAGGATAAAAGCATAAGACACAAACATTATTAACTACCCTCTTATTTAAAAACAAAGAGAGACATCAAGAATCAGTGTATGAATCTGAACAATGGTGACAATCAAAAGTTTCATGTTGCAATGCATGCTGGGTACCTAGTATCTGTGCAGTGAGTGCACTTTGACCTCACTTTAGTATGAGCACACAGTGAGGGCGCTGTGAGGTTACACTTTTAGCTCACTGTTACCTCACATTGTGACCTCATCACGAGTATCCTGTGAGATCAGGGTGAGATCACTGTGAGATCAAATTGTTGACTGGGACTCTTTAGATATTAAAGTGTTATTTATTGCTGCCTTTTGAAGCAGAAATAACACAGTAACCAATAATACAGCACAAAATAATACTAAAGAAAAAAAAAAGTCCATCTCTCCTATTGGAATTAAAAAAGGTGACCTCTGCTCTGTAAACATCCATGTCAGTATTTCCCTTTTGAAAATAAATGTATTTGGTGTTTTCATTTCATTCTTTCTACATTTCTTTTGGACCTGAGGTACAGAACTTGGAGAGATGGTGAAAAATAAATTGACTTATGAATAATACTATAACAGGGATGATAAATCACAATATTAATTAAGTATTATTAATATAAGACTAATATTAACTTTATTTATCCCACAGAGGACACTGTTACTAATGAGGGGAATAAACTAAACTATTATCGTAATCAACTGTCATCCATACTTATTCATTTTAATAATCTTTATTCATCTGATTTTCTGTCTAAAATCATGTCTATTATTTTGGTTTGTGAGCTCGAGATCGAGCTGCCCACACAAACATTTAGGAGGACAGAAACGTGTTGTCAACGCTGCCCAGCGACTTTCATTAATAAAATGGCTTATAGATACTGGATCGCTACATTATATTAATCAGCAAAGAGGGGGTAAAATGAGTTTAAATAACTAAACTCAAATCTTCATTGTTTGTAGTGACGCGCAGATGCAGGTAAGCTAATTCACACACGCACTCTCTCACTGCACCATTTCATCTCTGAAACGGGCAAAATGTTAGAGCTAACGAACTTCGTGTCAGGTGGTCCTTGCCTTCACATCGTGCATTAAAATCGTTTATTGCACAGCGAGAACAGGTTGGCTAGCCGTGCATTATCCCTTATGTATTCGCTCTTTAACAGCAATTTTTACGGCAATATTTAAATGATGCCCTGGTCATTCTTGGTGTACCCGAAATGGTCCCACACTATCGACTTCAGTCAATTCTCTGGTGGAAATAAAGGATTGCTGTTTGGTTCCTCTGTCATAGTTAATCTAGTAGCCTCTGTGTCTCTGATAAGCACGGCATTTTAAGCTGGTGCACCGCTAGTGTAACTTTGTTTTCGTTTTGCTCATGTTTCAACAGTTCCATTCCGTGCAACAGAAACACTCGGTGTAGCAGAGCCTTTACGATTAATTAACCGTGACGTTTTAAAGCGCGGTTAATCGTAAAACCGGTAAACCGCTGCATCCCTAGTGGCCGGTGAGAAATTAATGTTTTAATACAAGGTTTTGTTGAGTGTACTTGTTCTTATCTGTGTAATGGGCACCAAGAGGGTTTAATTCTTTGTCCAAGGACTCATAAGTTTTGCAGTGTGGGTCCATTTTGGCAAAGACTGTTGACACAAATGGGCCTATCATAATTCTGTCCGTCTCAAATTCTGCACAAATCTGTAAACAAATGAAGTGCAATTTGTTACAAGAACACCCATACAGTTTAACAGCAAAGACAAATTCAATGATCAAAAACAAATCAATGATTTATTTGCGTAAGTAATGAATATGTTTATCATTCCAAAAGGGTGGACGTGATTACATATCTGGAGCATATGTATAATGTGAACAGCTCAGAGTACTGTCCGGTTTGAAGTCATTGTATGACCGCGTCCTCCATGTTCATAACCAAAACTTCAAATAGGCTAAGCCGTGGATTGTAACAAAAGTCGACAAAATATTATTACACCGTATCTGCAGGATTTTTAAAACAAATTTAAAACTTATAAAGACCTTTTTAAAGGGGTGGTTTACTGGTTTTTTTCTAGGCTTGATTGTGTTTATGGGGTGCAGTCTAACATGTGTTCATGCTTCATTTTTTTAAAAACGCATTATTTTTCATATAATTTACCTTTATTTCACACCGCGATTACTTCCTGTTTTTATGAAGCCCCTCCCTCAGAAATACGTGATGGGCTCTGATTGGTTAGCTGGCTCAGTGTGCTGTGATTCACTAAACCGCCGAGCGTTTAAATGTCCCACCCCTAAATGTCCCACCCCTCAGATCAGCGGCATGTGCTCCTGTTGTATTGTAAACAATGATTTATAACAATATAGAAACGTCTATTGCTTATCAATTTGAGCCCGACTGAGACGCAGAGGATATTAGTGAAGAAGATCTCGCAGAACCTGTGCAAGCACAGCTCTTAATGGTATGTTTGTTTGTTTGTTGTCTCATACGTTTAGATACGCTGTTATTATGCTACTGCTTATGTTAGCTTTTAATATACGGTTTTATTCTGATTAAAGCTTTAATACAGTACGGCAACTGCACACGCGTCCATGTATAACGCTTCCCATTGCTATGTGAAAATGTATAATTGGAACAGTTTGTTGGAGCTGATCTGACGATCTGAATGAGAGAGAGAGAGAGAGAGAGAGAGATGCAGAGCAGGGCGACGCGAGGAACAGGATTGAGAACAGCTGCTTTAGAACATTAATTCTGAAACTTGTGAATCCATTAGAATCGTTAGAAGACAGAATTGCGATTCATATATGAATAGATTTTTACATGCACCCCTAGTTTTCTCTTCCTCTTCTCTAAAGCAGCACAGCATGGCCCCGCCCCCTTCCTTACATGTTCCCGAGGGCGGGGTTTATCTGGGTCAGTGACGTATCAGACCCGGGAAGTAGTTCGTTGTAGTCCCTTACCAGCCATTTTTGTAGGCATTAAACTTCCAGAAATTTAAAAGACAATATCTGTTTGCATTGAACTTTCAGCACTGCAACTTTGCAGATGTTGTTTATGCTCAAACAGCAACATTACACACTAACTAACATTAAAAAAGTGAAATTGCAATAAACCACCCCTTTAAGACCTGAGGGCTGTTGCATAAAAGTTTAGGACTAGTCTTAAAAGTTAGCTATTTTTTTTTTTTTTTTTTTTTAAGACTGGTCATAATTTTGTTTAAATTCAGTTACATAAAAATGTAGATTAGTCTAAGTTGAATCCAAAAAATAAAACTGATTACATTTGGCAAACTGCTAGTTTTCACATTGCTCTAATAATAACTGAAAAAGCAAAACAATTATTTTCTGCCAACAGGTGGCGCTTCTAGAACGCATAATATAACGGTTTCCCTGGTAACGGCAATACACAAAGTAGCGCTGCAGACTTGCATGGCTCATGTTTATTCAGTGTAATCATTCTTATTTCGGTTTATAAATGCATACAGCACTTCACTTACTTTTGCCAAAACTGTTTTCTCCTCCGCAGAGGCGGACAATCCAGGGGTCAGAAAGTAAAAGTCCTGCCATGTGTTTATTGCACCCATGAACTCTGCAGCTGATTTCACCAGAGGAGGAACCAAGTCATTCCTTTCAAGTCACAAGCAAGTCTCAAGTCAAATCCCAAGTCCTCAAAGAGTTAAAGTTAATGAGATAATTAAGTGTCTAATTAAATTATGATTGTGCATTAGTGATGAACACCTGCTGTTATTGAGAATTACAGAGGATCAGATATTAATGTTTTAATGGTTAAAATGATGCCACCATCATGGAGATCAGTGTGTGCTTTAGTTGGGCTCTTGGCCTTTGACTCCTGTGTTAGATCTCTTTGCAGCATTACATGTGTTGCTGTAAAGTAAAGAGATCAGGGCTGCACAATGAGAAACCATGCTTTTACAGCTGTACTGATTGTTTGTTTTTTTGTTCTTTGTGTTGTATGTTTAGGTTTTGAAAAATCAATCTTGTGAAATAGCGTGCAAGGAACTTGTTCTAATAGTTATGATGAATTCATTTGAAATCGAGTGTATTTAATGCATATAAACACTTAAACTCTTCTGGTATTTTGACGCACGCAGACATAATGAACCAGTATATGAATCTCAACAATGGTGACAACCAACAAAATTCTTCATGCTGCAATGTATGCTGGGTAAGACCATAGTAAAAACTCCCATCATGCACTGCAGTATGAATTATTATTGTCACCACCGTTGAGGATCATATGATAAGTGTTCATGTCTAAAAGCCTGAGCTGATGCTGTTCTTCCTCCTAATATGTAATCACTACAGTAGCATTTGTTTGGTAGGACTTTTTTTTCCCTGAAATTCAGTAATAGCTGAATATCACTCGATAAACCAAAGCGAGACACCTTCATGATGCTCATTCAAATGATTTAAAAGCAGAAAGCGTAAACTAATCTGCTACATCGAGTTCTTGATTCAGCAATGCACAAATGTTTGTTGTGACACAATACTGCACTTGCTTAAAAGCAAATTACTTTGATTTACTAAAAGGGTCAAGAGCCCAACTAAAGCAAACACTGCTCTCCATGATGGTGGCATCATTTTAACCAATAAAACATCAACATCTGATCCTCTGTGATTCTCAATAACAGCAGGTGTTCATCATTAATGCACAATCATCATTTAATTAGTCACTTAATTATCTCATTAACTTTAACTCTTTGAGGACTTGGGATTTGACTTGAGACTTGCTTGTGACTTGAAAGGAATGACTTGGTTCCTCCTCTGGTGAAATCAGCTGCTGAGTCCATGGGTGGAACAAAAATATGGCAGGACTTTTACTTTCTGACCCCTGGATTGTCCGCCTCTGCTCCTCCGTCAGTAAAGTTGTGACATTCCTTCATCAGGCAGCAATGAAGTAAGAAAACAGTGATCAAATGCATGCTGTTACAAAAGAAGAATAGCAGATAAAATGTTAAAATGTATGCAGAAGTCGACTGTGGCATTATTTGTACTTGCTTCCGTGCTTTAGCTGATTGAGTAGGATAGAAAGAGCACAGGGAGGTTTTATTTAACTGCTCATATATCATTAATAAGAAGGAAAACCATCTGAATTAAAAAAAAATTCGTCCCATCGTCTGTTCCACAAGCACACATAACGTTACATATACACTAACGTTACAGTCCAAACACTACAGAAAGACATGCGCTTTCACATCTCCCAACCGCACGAAATCATAACGGCGCGGTAAACAATTACACAATAACTACTCGACTGCAAAACAAAACACTAAAAGCATACTAAAAACTCTAACAAATGAAAGATTTTGGCTTAACACAAAGAAAACTTTAGATTTTCTTACCTGACTGGTATTTCTAGACGCCATGATGCACAGCCTTCGCGCCATCTTCATCAAAGGCGTTCAAAATCGTCATATCCGGGGTTTTTTTGAATGGCGAAATTAAACCCTTTAGGTTAGTTTAACAATTGATAATTAAGTAAAATGGAAAATTAAACAGTTTAAGTTAATTAAACACAATACAATAGTGTTTTGGCTGAAAATGAAATATATTTGTGTTGTTTTAACAAAAAATATCTGAATAAAACGGACAGTGGCACAAAACCATTTTTTTGAGTGCATGGTTACTTCAATTGAAACAATAAATCAACATCTAAACCTTAGTTAATTCTTAATAAGATCTTCTGTAGATGTCTGACTGAAATAAGTTCAGAGCACTCATAATTGTTAGTTTTAAAAACTTAAATGTTTTAAGGCAATCGGTTTACTCAAACGGTTTGTTACCCTAACTTGTTGGGTTTTACAGTGATGAACTGTTGCCTACTAACAATAGAGTTAATGTTACTCAATTTTTATAAGTAATTAGTTATGTAATTTAATGAAAAATATTAGGTAGACATTACCTAATTTCTTTTAGTTTGTCAAAGCTGTAAAATTTAGGTACTCTTTACTCAATATATAGGATAGAATCTACTCAAACAAAGTAAGTGCAAATTGTTACCTCAATTTTATTGAGTAAATATAGTGGATTACTCAATTTTATTGAGTAAATATAGTGTATCACTTTTTTCAGTGACCCATTCCATTTCATGAAAATAAACTGACGAAAAACGAGTCAGTACTGAGCTTGTCTGAATTTTAAATCTAAGAGAAAAATAATGTTTTCGGACATGAAAGGATAGATGTTATCTTTTGTTTTGGTGTAAATTACTTACTAAACGCTAAACTGCCAATAATTTATGCATAGATCATAGATGGCGGTTTTTCATTGTATTGCATTAATAGAAAGCCAAATAATATAAAGATTTGTAATACAAAGTTTTTTTCCCAAAACTAAGTTGTATTAGTGTTTTTGTGCCGTGACGGTGAGGGCGGGAACATATGTGACGTAGCCACGCGCACTTACTAGAGCGTCTCATTCTAGCGTTTATATGCCGAGGAGGAGTCTAGCCTACAAGACTCTGAAGGACTGAACTAGGAAGGATGCAGCCTTGGTAGGATCCAGCCTTCCGTTTGAGAAACACCCATGGAGATCTCCAAATGGGGGCGGGAACTCCAAAACGGAGTGGGAGCTCCAAAATAGGGCGTGGCATGCGCAATTTTTTCTCCCAATCAACTTCAGCGCAAACTCCATAACCTACGCCGTACCTTACATGCACCTCTCCAAAAACCTAACAGTGCGTCCCCAGACAGCAACATAGTGTTGGCCCAGATCCGGCCCATCTGGCCCACGTGAAATCCATACGGGCCAGATGTGGGCCGACACTGCTTGCTGTCTGGGTCAATTCTACGCGGACCGCAAGCACTGTCTGCTAGAACCCCTCCCTCCATATGCACTTGAGTTTTGTGTGCGTTTATGAGCACTGTAATATAGTTTAAATGTCACACCTTCTTATTTAAAATAAAACAAAGCAAAGAACAAGTGTCTTTATTATACTATAGCATTATACATCAGTAGTTGTCCGCGACAAACAATGTTGATCTGCTGTGGTACACGTGCTTGTGGAGATTGAAAGAATGCCATCTTCTCCTGTTCTGTTGTTGTCCCCCTTTTTGTTGTTTTAAATAATGATTTAATGATTTGATATTTATTTACCGCCATCACGGCTATGCTTCTCCGACGAGCCACTTCTTCTTCGGCTTTGGCCGTGGTTCTGCGGGTTCACAAGCAACATGCCCGTGGACACTGCAGACTACCGGTCCGCATGTGTACTGCACGTCGATGCGGACGACGACGCAGAAGTATAAATGAAAATCGACGCACAGTTTACAGTGTAGAGGCTACGGCGTAGGTCCGACGCAGAAGTATAAATTGGGCATAAGTCCCGGTTGCTATAGAAACAGTGAGCCCTCTGAGACGTGCGCTCAGGACTGTGCATGCGCATTGGCTGATCTAGCCTGAAAAATAAGCTTTTTATAATGCTATTTGAGCAAAAGGGACACCATTTATGATACAGTTGTCAGATTTCTTTGGTGATTTCAAATATGAAATTTAATCGTATACGCTTACTGAACAGTTTTGGAGAATTTGATGTTTCACCATTCAAAGAGATAGGAGCTGCACTTGGATGCCCCAGAGGCGTTTCAAAGATGGCCGCCGAGTGACATGACTTGTCTTAAAGAGACTTTAGCTGTGTCCCAAAGCTAAGTGTACACACTTCGGAGTGTACGGACTTCGAAGGCCACGCCTCCGAAGTGCACGAAGGACCCTCCAAAGTGCATGAGACGCTCTGCCTTCGCAGGATTTCCTATTTGCGCCACCAGGTGTTCCAAATTGCGGCTCCTGTCACGTAGCAATGGTGCGAGATGAGAGCTGCCATCCTGACAGGTCGTTTAAAAAAAGTTATGGAGCCAGCATTGCACATATTTGTTTTTATATTTTATATTTTACTGGAGGAGATGGTGGGAATACTTCAGGCTTAGCCATGACCGTGGCCGGGTAGCTAAATTGTATTGTTTTGCTGCGTCCTTTGCTGTATTACAACTTTTAATGCAGGCATTGCGTTTGAACTGACTTGAATAATGTAATGATACATATGAAAAAAATACAAAATCATGCACACGCATATATAGCAGTTCAAATGATGACTGATATGTTACCAATGTGCGATTTTATAATAGTTTATTGTCTTGACCATGGTGAACATATTTTGAAAGGTTTGCAACCCTGATTTTAGGCAATTAAGTAAACATAAAAATAAAACTGAATAAATAAAAAACTAATTATGCATTGTTCAGCGGCAGCTGTGACAGCTGAACAGTGCCCTGTATGGCCGGTCCGATTTCTTCACATGCATCCTTTGATATAGTTCGTAACAATTTGTCAATTTTCTGTCAAGAAATGTTATTTTCATTTTCAAAATAATCAGTGGTGGACTGTAAAGAAGTACATTTGTTAGGTATTCTCGTACAAATGTGAAGTAATACGTTTTTTTTTTTTTTTTTTTCCCTCACAGGACAGTAACACTACAAAAATGTGGTCTTTTACAACATGATACATTGCTGTGGATTAAACTATACCCAACAGTTTATGAAGTAGGCAACTTTAAATTTAACAACCTTTAACATATTCTTAAGTCAAATGCAACATACACAGTATGCAGCAGTAATATTAATGCCAAACCATCCTGACAAATTATTATTTCAGAACAATACTGTATACCTTTCCTTTTACTCTCAATACTTTAATTATATTAGAGTATGCAAAATAATAATTTTACTTCAAGGATAGTTCACCCAAAAATGATAATTCTGTAATCATTTGCTCACCCTCAAGTTGTTCCAGGTTTGGAATTTTCATTTTTGGGTGAACTATCCCTTTAACTAAGGATTTAAATATGACTAGTATTTTCCCCCAATGTAGTTCACTAAAGTACCTCAATATTTATTTTACTAATTACTTTGTCATAGCTCTGAACAATGTTTATTTTCCTTCTTTCCCTAAATCAGACCAGACCCTGTACTGCAGGATAAAGCTGAATGTGCCAGCGCTGGACAGGTTTTTAATGGTTTTGGGCTGAGCGGGGAGGCCCTGACAGCAGGGCCTGAAAACGAAAAAAATCACTCCGAGCAGAATCATATTTTAACGTTTCTGTTCCTGCGTTCTTCTATTATTACCGTTCCGAAACCGGGTCGAGTAGAAAAAATAACGGTTAATATTGTTGTTTTCTTTCTTTCTTTTTTTTTTTAATTGTCTTTGCCTATAATACAGTGTTTTATTTACACAAAAAGAAAAAGAAAAAAAAAACAGAAAAAAAAACAGGAAGAGATGGTATCTTAACCCACTGTGATCTAGATTTGCCTAAATGTAGGCTACTAAACAAAATAAACAAAATATATTAATGCTTTAAAGACATTAAAGTATTTTTAAAAGATATTTAAAAACTTTGCTGCATTGTTAAAAAAAAAAAAAAAAAACGCTATTTGTATAAAATTGCGTTTTGAGAAAAAAAATTAAAAAACATATAGTTGCGTTGCATTTTACTATTACATTCATAAATTATGTAGGCTAAAATGGCAGTAAATCAAAATGTTTACAAACATTATAAACAGTTATTAGTTTCTCTCCACAACAAATCCTCTAAACGTAAGGATATAGCCTACACTATAAAAACGTCAATCCATAAACAAATTAAAGGTGAAACTGATGCCTATCCTTGGCACGAATCCAAATGTTTCCATATTCGCGAAGTATCTGGATGCTAAAATATTATTTATTATAGACTTTGTAGGCCTACTTTCATCGACATAAAACATCATCCTTCACATCGGCTATATCAGCACAGTGAGGTGGTGGTCACGCTGAACGCAACAGATTGGACAACGGAGAACTGTAACTTTTTATACATTCCTTTAATTGTATTTTATTTTGATAATGAACTGGCTGCAATGTCACAAAAATATGTTGTGTCTGGCGCCAGCGCAATATGGCTATACCAATGCTGGTTGGTTATAAAGATGCAAGATATCATTCAAAACTGTAAAGCTTTTGCAAACCAAATAAAATCCGCCGTGTTCTATGAATATGATCACCATCGTCATCTGCGCGCAAGTGATTCTGGGATATGGTAGGGTGCGAAGTGTCCATGGATGTACACTTCATTTTCCTGTGAAACGGAGGGCGCATTTGAAGTTGCTTTCAAATTACAGGAGCTTTCGTCGCGCCGCGGTGACGCAATCGGCCTTGGAATGCGGTCTTCGGAGGGCGCATTCTGAATTGGGACAGCTTACGTTGTGACGCTGTGACGCAATCGCATTTCAAATACGGACTTCGGAGTGTGTACACTTCACATTGGGACAGTCTTCGTAGTGTCGGTGTGATGCATTCGCACTTAAAATGCGCACTCCGAAGTGTGCACACTTAGCTTTGGGACACAGCTCAAGGTTATACCTAGTTGGGTTGGAGGGTGTAAATCAGGGGTTACAGCACCATTTATTGGATTTGACTGATATTGCATCAAATTAGCTATTTTGGAACTGCCTCACAGGAAAAACATGAAAACTCCCGTAGTTTGCCCACTTCTGCAGATTCGTATCATTTTTTTAAATCCCTCGCAGGCCGCCATTAGGAGTGATAGCGGGCCGTAGTTTGGACACCCCTGATTTAGACGGCTTAAAAAACACTCTGTAGTAGCATAAAGCAACACAGTAAAAAAAAAAATAAAAAAAAAAATAAACCCCAGTGTTAAATCAACACTCCCTGTGTTTATATAATCCACACTCAGAGTGTTAAAAAAGTAACACTGAAGCAGTGTTAAAGTTAATGAGATAATTAGTTTAGTAATTGAGTGATGATTGAGCATTAATGAAGAACACCTGCTGTTAACAAACTGAATCACTGAAAGAAAGGAAATAAGAACAGAAAAAAAGAGACGAGACAAGCAGAAATACAAGAACTACAACTGACTTCAGTCATAGCCTTAGATTAAATCAACACAAGATAAAAGAAGACATTACATCTCTCAAGATCTCAGCAGAGGATGATTAAACAACTCCACAAACAGTATCACCTGCTTCACACGTTACTGACCAGACTGACTTTTAGATGTTGATGTTTTACTTTTGTTTGAATTACCATTATCGAGGTCAGTGTTTGCTTTAGTTGGGCTCTTGACCCTTGACTTAAAACCTTACAATTCATTTGGCTAAAGGAAATAATAAAAATCCTCTCACAACTCCTAAACACACCTGGCTGTGGCTGAAGAAACAGGAGGTTCGAAGTACCTGGAGTGCTCAGCATCAACACAGAAGGGCCTTAAGATGGTGTTTAAAAAAGCTGCCCGGGCAGCCCTGAAACTGTCCCCAGTGGAGACATGTTTAATTCTCTGAAGTTGCTGTAAAAAAAGCATCAGCTGCAATATGAAGAAAACAGCAGAGCTGAGGATGATGGGAAGAAGAAACCATGAGAGGTCATTCAAGAAATAATGCTTACTGTATGTACAGTGTGAGTATGGATTGGTTTATTGCTTTATTATTTATTTAATGACAAACAAACTATATCAAAATGCATATTGGTTTTATTATCCATATATTGGTTTGATCAGGTATAATAAAGAATATTTGCTAACACTTTAGAATAGGGAACACTTGTTCACTATTAACTATGATTTTTCCCTCAATAAATTCCTAATTTACTGCTTATTAATAGTTAGTAAGGTAGTTGGTAAGTTTAGGTATTGCATGCAGAATAAGGTCATGTAGAATAGGGCATTAATATGTGCTTAATTACTACTAATAAATGGCTAATATTCTAGTAATATGCATGCTATTAAGCAACTAGTTAAGAGACCTTAAAATAAAGTGTTACCGAATATTTAATTTATGGGTCAATAATAAATAATGATGAAACATTAAAAATAAGTTCTTATGAACAATCTTTTTATTCATTAATATTTGCAACAACAAATTAAATTACTTTAAAATGTTCAGTGTATGTATAATTTCACTTTGAATACACTGCTCACACAATGTAACTGTTTTTAAAAATATCATGATTTTTTCATTTTATCCTCTACTGTATGACCTCAACAAAGCCTTACATAACAAGGTCAAAATATGCAATTATGAATAACTTCAAAATTCAGACAAAAACAAAAACATAATTGTACACATTGATACATTTCCGTGGAAAGTGCATCTATATATATATATATATATATATATATATATATATATATATATATATATATATATATATATATTCAGACATTTTATTTGTAATTTTGCAACTGTGTATTTGTTATTTAAAAGGCTTTGCTGGCTCTTTTTTAAGAATTTGTATTAATTTTCCAATCTGAACTGCAATGATAGTCAAGAATTAGTAAGCATTAGTAAATATTTGTCAGTGGCTTTATGCTGAATTATTTATATTTATTTATATTGTGATTTATACCAGTGTTTCACAGCCATGTTCCTGGATGTCTCCCTTTTTCACCCATTCATTTTAGGTCTTGGAGTCTCTACTAACAAGCTGATGAGCTGAATCAGCTGTGTTTAATTAGGAAGAGTTTGAAAATGTGTTGTGTTGGTGTGCCTCCAAGAACGAGGTTGGGAAACACTGCTTTATACCAAACATTTCAAGAATCTGGTCGTTACTTATTTGGTGAAAAGTCTGATAAGATAGCTTAAATGTTATATTTTTGAATATACATCCCACTGATTTTGTTTTATGCTTGAAAACATTTGTTGTATTTCAATAAATACTTGAGGAAACACTCCTGTTCTGTCATGATTTCTTTGTACCAGTGTTTTTGCTTCTTATGTAACTTTATTGCTTTGAGTTTGATGAACTTAAACCATTTAAGGCAATCGGTTTCCTCAAACCATTTAAGTAGCAAAGTGGTTAATTTTAAGTTGTAAAGACTTAGTCAGTTTGAATTCAGGTAACATTCTAAACGGAGTGGAATAAACTTAAAATGTTCAAGTTCAGTTTACTCTAATAATTGACTAAGCCAACACTAAAAAAATAAGTTAATTTAACTCGATGTAAATGAGTTATGGTACTCATATTTATTTGTTTTAAAACTTAAATGGTTTAAGGCAATCGGTTTCCTCAAACGGTTTGAGTTACCGTAACTTGTCGGGTTTTACAGTGTAGGTATAAGTACTCCAGAGTGCAATCTGGACGATGGGATGGGGCAACACATTGGGGCGGGGCGACACGTGTCGCTCCGTCCACCCCCAATTCCATTGGTTTATAACATGGCAAATCTTATTGGTGTAGACCCGAGCATGGGCATTCCTTTGTGTACGATTTTGTAATTGATTTGGCCATATTACAGAATTAGTATGTGCTAACTCTAGAATCATAGGCCTATCTTAATTATTATCTGTTTAGTAACCATGGTAATTTTAGTCAGATGAAGTCGTTTACAAATACAATAAACTCTTAATGACAGCACCTGGTTCTTCAGGTTGAATAGCGCTTCATTCATATTTCCTTGAGGATCGGCAGGCCGCGGATCAGCACTAAGTTGGGATTTTATACGCAAATGATGATAATTTACTGTATTTTAGAGATGGACAAACACGAACATAAGCGGCTGATTTTACGTTTTAAAGCACAACCGTTTTTTGTTGTTTAAAGAGATGAGTTATAGCCTACGTTGCTCAATGCGTCACAAACTTGTAGGTTAAAAGTGCTAATAAAATGTTTTCATGGCAAGTTCAGTGTTTCCTTGTTTATATCTTAATAAAATATTTGAGCATATATCGATTCTCTTACAGTTTCTAAAGGTTCCTGTCTTATAGTAAGTAAATGTCCATGACATCAGATATTAAAAATCCAATTATTTATGTATCTACACACTCATTGTGTGCGCGTGCTCTAATCTGTGTACGGGATGAATTTATATTCAGTTATTAACACTCGATCGTTGTTGCCATATAGATCTGCATAACTATCGAATATTAAATCACTCAGAGCTGTAAATCTGTGCAATACGTGAGCACTTTTAATAAGTAAAAGAGACCTTCTCTGTGATTATAATTTTTTTATTTATTAGAGACTATAATAACTATCTAAAATCAGTATGGCTAATATAGTACAGTGATTCCTGGTTCTTTTTAAAGGATTGAGCAACAAAACCAGTAATTTAATTCGTGCATATAGCCTATATAAAAATATAAATAAAAATATTGCAGAGAAAATTAACATGTATTGCTTAAATATGCACTAAAGCACATTAATAATAATATTTGCTGTAGGTCAGATTTAATAACAGCTGTTTTAGTAAACAAAAATATTTAAAATAATAAAATTAAATTTAAAAAAAGGGGTTTCTTTGAGCAAGGTTTTTATTCCCATTTTCCACACATAAAACCCCAGTTCACGCTGATGGACTATTTGGTATTATTGCCTTATTTGTCACCGCAGTTGTTCTTTAAAATAAAACCATTTGCGGGTTTGTCCTATGTCTTACTGAACTATAGTGAATTATCATCATATCCTAAGTTATTGCTTATCCACCGATCCTAAAATAAAGAATATAGGCTACATATAAATATACATTATACAAAACAGCTAAATCTCAAACAGTGGATAATTTTTTATCAACATCGCTCAGCGTTTAAGTATGTCTGCTTCGTGTACAGTGAAAAGTGCAATAATATGACTTCATTTAACGTGTAATCCACTTGTTGAGACTGAGGACCACTATTTACGTTCATCACACAGAAACATTAATATTTCTCATAGGTGAGGCTATTTGTAGCATAGGTAGGAGGACTATATCATGGCCACGAATTAAGAATTTGTTCCCCAGACTGAATTCGTGAGCCGCTCATATTACACAGCTCTATTCTGCCTGAAGTACTCGGAGATATTTGATATGAACTTAATCTAACTAATTCCTCATAAATAAAAAATAAAAAAAACACATTTGCTAATTGATTCCAACTAAAATCGCTGTTGTTAGCACTTAATATTTCTGTAGTAGATCATTCATAAAAACGTATATAAAAGAATGCTCTAATACGCAAATGTCTACACCAATAAGCGCTGCTGTATTATAAACCAATGAAATTGAAGGTGGGTGGAGCGACATGTCGCCCCACCTTAATGTGTCGCCCGCCCATCATCCAGGGTGCACTCTGGAGCTACTCAGTAGGTATAACTGCAGATCGGAGATCTCCAAAATGGGGCGTGAACTCCAAAAGTGGGCAGAACCTCCAAAAAGGGGCTCTGGGGTCTCTTCGCTCAAAGACTTTGCTCACCATTGGCTCTGGCTTCAGCCAATTGTTATTGACTTACATTTCAAAATAACACTTTATAAATTAAACATTGTTTCTAGTTTTATCTAAAATAAAATATGATATATAAATCAATATTCTCCGTGAAAGCAGAACCCAAAGCTCGTGACTAGTGGTGTTCGGACTGGAGTTTTATGATATGAACGGGAATCACCCACGAGCTCTCCCGACTTGGGTAAAGTTAGTTGGGTAAAATTGGTTTTATATTCGCACATTCACAACATTCACACATTTCCGCGTTCAATAACTTTCTAATTATATGTGCAATAAAGTTATTTTTTGCAAATTTTAATCAGCGACATCATTGTCAACCTACTACATTTTTTTCACAATCGATCAAAATGGCCAAGTATTGTTTTAATGTCATACTTACTTGCTAATGTCCGCTGAATGTCCAATGTAGTGTGATTAACAAAGTAATTGAATGCAGAAGTCTGAATGTGTGAATAATATTCACACAAAATCAGCTGTGTCGTCATCAGCACTCCGCAGTCACTCTGGAGAAACCGCGCGAGCTGAGTCAGCCGGCTGCTCGAAAAGCTCGTGGTACTTTGATGCCACACGTGACAGTGACGCATGGCGTCGGCGCCCGTTCAAGTCGGACAAATTTTCTAACCGGCATGCACTGCTTCAAGTCAGCCGCCGATCGGTTTTCATGGCGCTACTCAGTAAAGTCGAACACACCTAAAATCTTTAGAATCAGCTGTGGGGTGGAGTTTGCACTGAAGTTGATTGGGAGAAAAAATTGTGCATGCCACGCCCTATTTTGTAGCTCCCACCCCGTTTTGGAGTTCTCGCCCCCATTTGGAGATCTCCAGGCTGCAGTTATACCCTTCTCGCATTTTCAGGTATTTCAAATACAAATAAGCAGAATGTAATACACATTAAAGGACAAACTGAACATGAAAATAAAATAATATCTCAGAGTAAAGAATGGAATGTTTTTTTTGAGGGAAAGTAGTCTCATTTCAGAAATCTGTTTTATGTCCGTCCATGAACAGTAATTCACACATTAACCACTAGAGGTACTTCAGTCCGTTTAACCAGTAAAGACAATACAGCCTCACACTGCATGGAAGTTGATAACTAACTTGAAGCATTAGCCGTTATCGAAGCATTAGCTGTAATTATAAAAACATACAAAGTTAAACAAGTAGAACCTCTTTATAAAACATATACATTAATACATAATATAACATAATACCCTCTGTGGTAACACTTTTGTTCCATCATTAATGAATAACTACACAACAACACATGAGTAATGCAATATTAGCACTCTAACCACATAGCAATTGTCATCTGGCCCAGCTCTGGGCCAAACACGCAGTTACACTCGGCCCACATGCAGCAAAGAATTACGGCCCTTGTGTGGCCCAGATCTGGAATACAGACATGAGCCATAACTGTGCCAAATCTCAGCCAAATAATAACTTATAACCAGCCCTGAACTGGGCCAGAACAAGTTTTAATAGTGCTACCCAATCTCAGCCTTCAGTAAACCACATAGAGACCAGTCTTTAACCAGAAATCCCAAAACTGAGCCATTAAAAAGCCAAAAAAAAAAAAATACAACTCAGCCACATAACTCTGTTTGGATAGATGCTGAAATGTACAACATCCTCAATGAACACTGCACACACTGTTAAATGAAACACTAATGTAGTGTTGAAGTTCACAATATGAATGATCAAATTAAATGATAATATAACTGATGATTAAGCATTTGGTCAAATCAACTGCATCAAACACATTAAATCTCTGAAGATATCAGCAGAGGATGATTAAACAACTTCCACAAACAGCATCACCAGCTTCACTCATTACTAACCAGACTGAAGTCACCATTGTGGTGGGCAGTGTTTGCTTTAGTTGGGATCTTGGTCCTCAATTGTTTTTCTGTTAGCTTTTCTTTCTTTTTTTTGGCTTATGTAACTGTTTATAAAACACAGTTGTTGTGGCAAAGAAAGCCACGATAGAATGAGGTCAGATGCTAGCTCTCTGTTTTGATGGTGATGATGAAGTCATAACAAAATAAGCATCTAATAACTTCAAAATGTCATCAGCAGTTGTAATGGCGTTTTTTTTTTTTTTTTTTTTTCATGTTACAGTCACATCTTGAGGGTGGGTAAAATGCTAATTTGAGCAAGTGCTTCATGTGGTCACACACAGACATCAAAATTTTGCATATGAATCACCGCAGTGGTTAGAATCAAAATCAAAAAGCTTGGGAATCCAGGATGTGGAATTAAGGAAGAAGCAAGTTTTGTACTATGAAGCCACCCATCATGCATTGTGCAACATGAAGCTTTTTCGTTTTGATTTTGTCACCGTTGTTGTGATTCATATGCAAAATCTTAATGTCTTTCTTCATAATGTGTGATCAATTTAATGCTATTAGTGCCGATATTGCAGTTTCAGAAGGTTGATGTCTATAAATGTCAAAGGTGAACAAAAAAATCAAAACACCATTACAACTATTGACAAAATCTTAAACTTATTCAAAGCTTATTTTGTTATGACATCACCATCAAGATAAGAGAGATGCTGATCTTATTCTGTCTTGGCTTTCTTTGCCACAGCAATCGTGCTTTACAAACACACAGTTACAATAGCAAAAAAAAAAAAAAAATTGAGAACAGAAGCATGAGGACCAAGATCCCAACTAAAGCAAACACTGCCCACCACAATGGTGACTTCAAATGAAGTAAACCAACATATAAACCTCTATTAATTATAAATTAGAGCTTCTGATGTCTGACAGAAATAAAGTCAGTCTGGTTAGTAATGAGTGAAGCTGGTGGTGCTGTTTGTGGAGTTGTTTAATCATCCTCTGCTGAGATCTTCAGAGATTTAATGTGTTTGATGCAGTTGATTTTACCAAATGCTTAATGATCAGTTATATGATCATTTAATTTGATCATTCATCTCGTGAACTTCAACACTACTTTAGTGTTTCTTTTAACATTGTGTGCAGTGTTCACTGAGGATTTTTCTGTGTATGTTGTGCATTTCAGCATCTATCCAAACAGAGTTCTGTACCTGTAAATGTCTGTACCTGTATTTAATGTCTGTGGCTGAGCGCAGCATAAGTGGCTCAGTCGGAAATGCTATCTCCTCACAGCAAGAAGATCTCTGGTTTGATACTCAGCTGAGCCAGAAAGGCTTTCCCTCACAATCTAAAGAAGTGTGAATTGCAGATGCTTAATTGTCTAAAGGTGTAGCTATGTGTTTTACTGCCTATTGATGCATCCGTGGCTGAGTTGTTTTTTTGTTTTTTGGCTTTTTAATGGCTCAGTTTTGGGGTTTCTGGTTAAAGACTGGTCTTTATGTGGTTTACTGATGGCTGAGATTGGGTAGCATTATTAAAACTTGTTCTGGCCCAGTTCAGGGCTGGTTATAAGTTACTATTTGGCTGAGATTTGGCACAGTTTTGGCTCATGTGTGGCTCATGTCTGTATTCCAGATCTGGGCCACACAAGGGCCGTAATTCTTTGCTGCCTGCGGGCCGAGTGTAACTGAGTGTTTGGCCCAGAGCTGGGCCAGATGACAATTGCTATGTGGGTAGTAACTACTGGTAACTAACACAAAACTAGTTAGAAATTAATTTAGCTAGATTTGGTAAGACTTAAATCATTACTAGAGGGTTACTGTGATCTTCACTTTAGAATACTGATCCAAATAATTAGTAATTTCTTCAGAAAGGATGTAGTAACACATGAGTCATCACTATCCAAAACCGTACATATATTCAAAAGCTTACAATGACGTAATGCAATATTAGGGAGTTATGATGATTTTCACTTTAGAATACTGATCCAAGTAATTAGTTCCTTTAGAAGGATTTGGTAATTATTGAGTCATTACTAGTGGGTTACCATGATCTTCATTTTAGAATTAATTATAAATTATGCACAATTCACATTAATTATAAACCTATATACAGTAGTTCTTAGTAGTTCTCCAGGATATATATATGTAGCCCTCTCCCGTTGAATCACTCAAATGATAAGTACTGTATGTCTAGGGGGAATTTCAATAAAACAAACAATAAACTTTTGGGTGAGCGTTACATCTATAAATTGTAAATGGCTGTTTACATTTCAGTAATAACAGACCTTAAAATACAACCCCGGGTTTCAGATGTCAGTATGAAGTGTTTAAAATTATAAATGCAGAGCGTGGAAGTGGCTGTGTAAGGTGTTTCTATTTCTTAATGTAAATTCCAATCTCACTGAAATTACTCAACTGTACATTAACCAATCAACCATTCAATTTTTCTTCACAGGAAGATCACAGGACAAAGAGATTGTCAATAAACCTTTACATTTATTAAATCCCCAGTGTTAAATCAACACTGCTCAGAGTGTATTTGGTCCCACTCCAAATAGTGTTAAAGTAACACTGAAGCAGAGTTAAAGCTAATGAGATAATTAAGTGATTAATTAAATGATGATTGAACCTTAGTGACAAACACCTGCTGTTAACAAGCAGAATCACTGAAGAAAAAGAGAAACACAAGAACAACTAACTTCAGCCACAGCCTTTGATAAAATCAACTGAAATAAAATAGATTAAATCTGTTAAAATATCTGCAGAGGAGGATTAAACAACTCCACAAACAGCATCACCAGCTTCACTCATTATTGACCAGTCTGACTATATTTCTGTCAGACATCAGCAGAAGATCTTATTGAGAATTAACAGAGGTTCAGATGTTGATGTTTTATTGGTCAAAAAATGATGCCACCATCATGGTGGTTGGTGTTTGCTGTAGTTGGACTCTTGACCCTCGTAAAGCTTTTAAACAATTTGTTTCTAATCAGTTGTAGTAGTGTTTAGTTGTAAATGCTTGATCTTTGCTGAATCAGAAGCTTGACATAACAGGTTACACTTTTTGCTTATAAAACGCGAGACCAGTCAAGACGAAGTGGTTTCTCTCATTTTGGTTATTGACTGAAATTCACCAACTACTAAACAACCAAAAAAAGTTATTAAACATGTGACACTGTAACACTTCAATAATGAACAGATTCAGGTCAAGCTTTTAGACATGAACACTCATCATACGATCCACAACAGTGGTGACAATAATTATTCATACTGCAGAGCATGATGGGAGTTTTTACTATGGTGTTACCCAGCATGCATTGCAATGTGAAGCGTTTTTTTTTTTTTATTGTCACCATTGTTGAGATTCATATGCTTATTCTTGATGTCTGTGTGTGTCTATATGATACAGTTGTTCAAAAAAAAATTGCAAATTGATTTAAAATCATTAACAATAACTTTTTGTATTATAACATATGTATTGTTGCAAAGAAAAAACAAATACAGTAAGTCAAGGGTCAAGAGCCCATCTAAAGTAAATACTGATCTCCATGATGGTGGCATTGTTTTTAACCAATGAAATCAACATTTAAACCTCTGATATTTCTCAATAAGAGCTTCAGTAGTCATCTGACAGAAATAAAGTCAATCATGAGTGAAGCTGGTGATTCTTTTTGTTGTTTAATCATCCCCTGCTGAGATCTTGAAAGATTGAATGTCTTTTATTTCAGTTGATTTTATCAAAGGCTGTGGCTGAAGTCAGTTGTAGTTCTTGTGTTTTTATTTTCTTCAGTGATTCTGCTTGTTAACAGCAGGTGTTATTCACTAATGCTCAATCAGCACTTAATTAATCACATAATTATCTCATCAACTTTAACTCTGCTTCAGTGTTACTTTAACACTATTTGGAGTGGGACCAAATACACTCTGAGCAGTGTTGATTTAACACTGGGGATTTTACTGTGTAGATAAATCACTTTAGGGCACCTTGTGACCCAATTCCCACATTGGTAACACAATCAAACTTAGTTCAAACGGATAATCAAAATAAACAAAGATTCACAATAGAATAGTATAATCAAAATAAAGTTTTACCCAGCTGGGATTTAAGTGTCTCGTTGGCGCGAAATAGAGAAGTTCAAACACAGTACCAGTTCAGGAAACACAATCAAATGATTAGCAAATCCGATCGTCACTGACGTCCTCTCGCGAATGAGCACTCACAAATGTCCTCGCGAATCCTCCGTCTGTGATGGCAACAGGCCCGATCCGCAGCCGCGGAACAGCCTCGGTCTCTCCCTGTCAGTCGCCCCGTCTTCGTGCGTTCCGTCGCGCGTCGTTCTCCTTGAACTGCTAAACCTACAAAATGTCCATCAATCCTTGGATGCAACAATAAACACGGCTATCAGTCCTTAGTTGGAACAAAAAAAAAACACGCTGGGTATTTTAAATTCTTGGATAAAAAAAATAAAGAGACGAGTATCGTCTTTCTTCCTCAATTGCACCCCCCCATCATTTTTTTCATAACCCCGCCCCTTCCACTCTTGGGCTCATTCTCTAGACACCTCATTGGATAATCAGTTACATTCCTTTTTTTCTTTTAAGAAAATACAAACTCTGATTTTAAAGTCCACATCACTTTTAAACCCTGTTTTTCTTTTAATATAGAACACCAAATATGAATTTTAAATCGAACAATAACAAACTAAAAAACGAAACAATTAATTTAATTCTTTAATGAATACATATATATATATATATATATATATATATATATATAAAAATAGTAGCTATTGATTAGCTAATAGTGAACTAACAGTTTCAACTGAGCCCTATTACCGTACTTACTAAATCATTAATCAGAGTTTCTTGTTAGGTAATGGTAGTTACTACAGTGTTAATAGTGCATTAGTCACTTGTTTCTGTGTAGTTATTCATTAACGAAGATACAGTATTCTAAAGTGTTACCCACTCTGTCACTTATTTGACGCTGCTGTAGATCACTGAATACTCTTCCAAAGTTTGTGCATTTGATCCCCTAAAAAACAAACAAACAGGACAACAATGTTACAGCTCAGATTAGATGATCTGTGCTAGTTAACCTCTTAACTGTCACCGTCCACCCTGTGGGACGCCTACCTTTACTTCACTATTTTACAATTAAATCCTAATCTAATCATGACAAACTATATATCGTTGGAAAGGTCTAAGACTCCTAAATAGGTAATTTACCACTTTTTCTGTTAAAAATTATGTAGGAAAAGTAATAGATTAATTTATGACCAGAGGTGTCAAATCCAGGGTCAGAAAGTAAAAGTCCTGCCATGTGTTTATTCCACCCATGAACTCAGCAGCTGATTTCACCAGAGGAGGAACCAACTCATTCCTTTCAAGTCACAAGCAAGTTTCGAGTCAAATCCCAAGACCTCAACGAGTTGAGGTAATTAAGAGATAATTGAGAGACTAATTAAATGTTGATTGTGCATTAGTGATGAACACCTGCTGTTATTGAGAATTACAGAGGATCAGATGTTGATGTTTTATTGGTTAAAATGATGCCACCATCATGGAGATCAGTGTTTGCTTTAGTTGGGCTCTTGACCCTTTTAGTAACTGAGAATGGATTGCTTTTAAGCAATTGCAATATTGCTTCACAACAAACATTTGCACATTGCTGAATTAAAAGCTTGAGGAAGCAGATGAGCTTACACTTTTGGCTTTTATGTCACTTGAATGAACATCATGAAGGTGTCTCTTTGGTTTATTTACTGACGTTCAGCTGTTACAGAACTGCAGGAATTTACTATTAAACAAATGCCATCGTAATATTAAATATTGGAAAAAATTAAGAATTATATTGCTCAGGCTTTTAGACATGAACACTTATCATACGATCCTCAACAGTGGTGACAATAATTATTCATACTGTGGTGTTACCCAGCATGCATTGCAGCATGAAGCATTTTGTTGATTGTCACCATTGTTGAGATTCATACGCTGGTTCTTGATGTCTGTGTGTGTCTGAGTAGGACTGGAGTTTAAATATTTAAATGCATTAGATTTAAAATTCTTTCTCTATAACTGCTACAGCAGTAAATTCATTGCGTACTGTGGTTTCACAGAGTTGTTTATTCAAAAGCAGAACATAAATTAAAAATGAAAATGTTGTATGTATGTATATATATATATATATACACACAGTATATTGGATGCAAACAGGTAAGCACCTGATGATTACCTCATCATATGAAAACAACTAACAGTTGCTCACTGCACAGCACTGATCTCTCCGCTTTACAACAGCACATGCATTGCTACAGAGAGATCTAACACAGGAGTCAAGGGTCAAGAGCCCAACTAAAGCAAACACTGATCTACATGATGGTGGTATCATTTTAACCAATAAAACATCAACATCTGATCCTCTGTGATTCACAGTAACAGCAGGTGTTCATCACTAATGCACAATCATCATTTAATTAGTCTCTCAATTATCTCTTAATTACCTCAACTCGTTGAGGTCTTGGGATTTGACTCGAAACTTGCTTGTGACTTGAAAGGAATGAGTTGGTTCCTCCTCTGGTGAAATCAGCTGCTGAGTTCATGGGTGGAATAAACACATGGCAGGACTTTACTTTCTGACCCTGGATTTGACACCTCTGTTTATGACAAGAGTGCACCTGAAAAAAATCTACATCATGACATGAATTCTGACCTTTGTCACAGAAAGTCTTCTTAGTTGCCTTTTTCTCTATCACGAATTAGAAATCATAAGAAATTATTTATCAGTAGAAAACTTAAAATTTCAAAATTCATCCTTTGAAACCCATTTTAAAATCAGACATTGCATTACCATGTAAATGGTACATTAAAATCATGTTACAAAATATTTTCATTCATGAATTATAAAAATTAAGTTTGGATAGTGCACTATAATGTCTCTGTTCAAAACTGTGGGTGACAGTTAAGGGTTAAATATTAATTTTACTCTTTGTAATCTTTGTTTGAAATGAATTGCAGTTATTTAGTTATCTTCTTTATTGTGAGTCATTACATACTAATGTTTAAATTAAGTTTTTGAATGTTACAATGTACTTCTAAATACATTCTACATCTTGGAAATAAATAAGAATATAGCAAATATAATCTGAACACTGGTATGAGTTTGTTACTTTTGTTCTGACCAACTGAGAAAAAAATTATAATATTAAATGTAGCATTAGTTTCATCATTAGTCAACTGATGTTGATAATCTACACTGAAAAAATGTTTAGTTGGTTCAACTTAAATTGTATACAACTGGTAACATCTACAATAATGTTTTGTTTAAATTAAATAAATGATTTAACATAACTGTCACCCACAGTTTTGAACAGAGACATTATAATTCACTATCCAAACTTAATTTTTATAATTCATGAATGAAAATATTTTGTAACATGATTTTAATGTACCATTTACATGGTAATGCAATGTCTGATTTTAAAATGGGTTTCAAGGATGAATTTTGAAATAAGTTTCTACTGATAAATAATTTCTTATGATTTCTAATTTGATAGAGAAAAGGCAACTAAGAAGACTTTCTGTGACAAAGGTCAGAATTCATGTCATGATGTAGATTTTTCAGGTGCACTCTTGTCATAAACAGAGGTGTCAAATCCAGGGTCAGAAAGTAAAGTCCTGCCATGTTTATTCCACCCATGAACTCAGCAGCTGATTTCACCAGAGGAACCAACTCATTCCTTTCAAGTCACAAGCAAGTTTGAGTCAAATCCCAAGACCTCAATGAGTTGAGGTAATTGATAATTGAGAGACTAATTAAATGATGATTGTGCATTAGTGATGAACACCTGCTGTTACTGTGAATCACAGAGGATCAGATGTTGATGTTTTATTGGTTAAAATGATACCACCATCATGTAGATCAGTGTTTGCTAGTTGGGCTCTTGACCCTTGACTCCTGTGTTAGATCTCTCTGTAGCATGCTGTTGTAAAGCAGAGATCAGTGCTGTCAAATGAGCAACTGTTAGTTGTTTTCATATGATGAGGTAATCATCAGGTGCTTACCTGTTTGCATCAATATACTGTGTGTGAATATATATATATATATATATATATATACACATACAACATTCATTTTTAAATTTATGTTCTGCTTTTGAATAAACAACTCTGCAGGTACGCAATAAATTTACTGCTGGCAGTTATAGAAGAATTTTAAATCTAATGCATTTAAATATTACAGTTTCAGACACACACAGACATCAAGAACCAGCGTATGAATCTCAACAATGGTGACAATCAACAAAATGCTTCATGCTGCAATGCATGCTGGGTAACACACAGTATGAATAATTCACCACTGTTGAGGATCTGATAAGTGTTCATGTCTAAAAGCCTGAGCAATATAATTAATTTTTCCAATATTTAATATTACGATGGCATTTGTTTAATAGTAAATTCCTGCAGTTCTGTAACAGCTGAACGTCAGTAAATAAACCAAAGAAACATGATGTTCATTCAAGTGACATAAAAGCCAAGTGGCTCATCTGTCAAGCTTTTAACTCAACAATGCAAATGTTTGTTGTGAAACAATATTGCAATGCTTAAAAACAATCCATTCTCAGTTACTAAAAGGGTCAAGAGCCCAACTAAAGCAAACACTGATCTCCATGATGGTGGCATCATTTTAACCAATAAAACATCAACATCTGATCCTCTGTAATTCTCAATAACAGCAGGTGTTCATCACTAATGCACAATCAACATTTAATTAGTCTCTCAATTATCTCTTACCTCAACTCGTTGAGGTCTTGAGATTGATTCGAAACTTGCTTGTGACTTGAAAGGAATGAGTTGGTTCCTCCTCTGGTGAAATCAGCTGCTGAGTTCATGGGTGGAATAAACACATGGCAGGACTTTACTTTCTGACCCTGGATTTGACCTCTGGTGTAAATTAATCTATTACTTTTCACATCATTTTTAACAGAAAAAGTGGTAAAATACCTATTTAGTCTTAGACCTTTCAACGATATATAGTTTGTCATGATTAGATTAGGATTTAATTGTAAAATAGTAAGTAAGGTATCCCACAGGGTGGACTGACAGTTAAGAGGTTAACTAATTTAACTGAATTCAACCAATGAAAAACAGTTTACTGAGCATAACTGGTAGATGTAACTTGATTTCTCAGTTAGGAAATTAAAAAGTGAAGATTATGTTTATTAACAATTATAAAATTTGAAGTCACTGTTGTAATAACATTTGCTAGTTCATCACTTTTAGCATGTGAATTTTCAGAAAATCATTGTTTCATGTATATTCTTTGTGGTATAACAAAATGAAAGGAACAAGTTTTTATTTCAGTTTGTGCTTAGTATTTTTCTTTTCCCTGTTTTTATTCATGATGTTGTCAGTGTGTCTGACAGCTGAGACATTCAATACAGCTAACATTGTGAAAATGACTGCATTAAAGTTTTATTATACATTTGCCATTGTTATACCATCCTGTTTCTTCAAATTCACTGGACTAACTCTTCAACTGTTAGACAGAACAGTGAGGTTGTGCATTGATTTCAATATTGCCTCATTATCGAAAGACATGTGATTCATTTCTGACTTGTTGACTGTCATACTTTGAATTCATCATCTGATTAATGTACAGAACTCAATGATAAATCATTTTACATTTGAACAGTTTGACTGACTTATATATTTGAACTGATCATAAGATATTAATTAATGTATACAGTCTGAAAGACAGTGTATGTGAATTTTGTTTTTCTCAAATAACTGATCTTGAAGAGATATTGTTTTCATTTTGTATTCAGGTTCTCAACTTGTTTTAGAATAGTTCTGAATTGACATTATATCTCAATTGAGTTATATTCTAAAATAACAAAGCTAAGGTTATTGTAATAATGAAAGAACAAGAACCTTCTGAGGAAAAAAAGTTTATATCTTTTATTTAAAGAAGAACAACTGATATCATCAATGTTTTTATGCTTGAGACTAATTAAATGTTGATTTGCATTATGATCTCTGTTACTTAAATCACAGAGGATCAGATTTGATGTTTTATTGGTTAAAATGATGCCACCATCAAATTAGTGTTTGCTTTAATTGGGTCTTGACCCTTGACTCCTGTGATCTTCAGCAATGCATGTATCAAACAAGATCAGTGCTGCTGTGAGCAACATTTGTTTCATATGAAATCATCAGGTGCAACACCTGTTTGTCAATATACTGGATATATATATATATATCACAACATTTTTCATTTTTTTAATTTATATTTTGAAACAACTCTAAAACCACATGCATGAATTTACCTGTAGTTACACAGTATTTATTTTCAACAAATATACATCAATCTTTAAAGAAACTAAATGGTATGAATTATAGATATTGTGCATACCATATCTACATGTAAAGTGAATCACCTGAACACAGAGACTGTCACAATACTGTGATGGTAACATTTGATTGGATCTTTTTTATGAATGTCATTTTAGAATTAACTCAAATGTAACAAAATGGCAAGTTACTAAACCTATCAACAAACGTGATAAAACAATTGTAAATCAGCAGGAAAACAGCAAAAAATAAAATAAATGTGCTAATTAACTTAATTATTCAAACAGTGCATGATGGGGACACCAGTATAAGAAAAGTTTAGTAAATTATGCTAATATTAATGCAATTTCTACAACTTGAATTGACTACTAATATAGAATTTACTTACTTTTCTTTTAATTCTTGCCTGAACAAACTTTTACATGTAGAAATTACATGTTTTTCTGTGATTTACTTCACCACAAAATCATTTTTATTAGTATCTCTGTTATAGCAGAGTCATTTGACTCAGATGTGTCATCTTGTCAAATGGATCACTGGACAACTTTTATCATCTGTGTCAAAAGTGATCTTTCATATAACAACATGATTCTTTTCATTGATTTCTTATGTTATCCTCAACTACAAAGATTCACATGTTGCTGATGCTATGTCACATGTTCAATTTTATTGTTCATCTGTATAAAACAACAGTCAAATAAAAAGTCATCTTGAGTTAAATACTTATCTGAATTTTCGTTTTTTCTCTTATTTGAGGCTTGAACATCGTTTCATTTGGTCTTATTGTCTCTGTTTTAGTACTTAGTCCTCCTGTAAGTGTTATCTGGGAAGTAGACTGGTCATTATGAAAGTATGTATAACAGATAACCATGCTGGACATTTAACTACTACTTCAATGTTTCAACTGTTTTAAGAATATCAATACAATTACATGTTTGAGCATTCATGATGATAATTTTTTTGTTTGTATGGTTCACTCTTGTAAAAAGCAACTGCATGTTATCTATGTTAAGATGAGTTTATAAAGAATTTTAAATCTAATGCATTTAAATATTTAAACTTGTCCTACTCGAACACAGACATCAAGAACCAGTATGAATCTCAACAATGGTGACAATCAACAAAATGCTTCATGCTGCAATGCATGCTAACACCACAGTATGAATAATGTCACCACTGTTGAGGATCTTACATGTCTAAAAGCCTGAGCAATATAATTCTTTTTTTCCAATATTTAATAATGGCATTTGTTTAATAGTAAATTCCTGCAGTTCTGTACAGCGTCAGTAAATAAACCAAAGAGACACCTTCATGATGTTCATTCAAGTGACATAAAGCCAAAAGTGTAAGCTCATCTGCTTCCTCAAGCTTTTAATTCAGCTTTTGTTGTTTGAACAATATGTGCTTAAAAGCAATCCATTCTTTACTAAAAGGTCAAGAGCCCAACTAAAGCAAACACTGATCTCCATGATGGTGGCGTCATTTAACCAATAAAACATAAACATCTGATCCTCTGTGATTCACTGTAACAGCAGGTGTTCATCACTAATGCACAATCACATGTCTCTCAATTATCTCTAATTACCTCAACTCGTTGAGGTCTTGGGATGACTCAAACTTGCTTGTGACTTGAAAGAATGACAGTTCCTCCTCTGAAATCAGCTGCTGAGTTCATGGGTGGAATACACATGCAGGACTTTTTACTTTCTGACCCTGGATTTGACACCTCTGGTCAAATTAATCTATTACTTTTCCTACATAATTTTTAACAGAAAGTGGTAAAATACCTATTTATTTTAGACCTTTCCAACGATATATAATTTACATGATTAGATTAGGATTTAATTGTAAAATAGTGAAGTAAATGTACTACATCTTGACAGTTAAATTAAAATAAACAAGATAATCTTTGTTAGATGAACTTAAATATTTGAGTTCCTCAACATTCTTTTTTAAAACATGCAATATGATATAATCTCACTCTGAGTGATACTTTCAAATTTTCAAAATGTTATGAAACAATTTTGTTTTACAGTGAAACAAAACAGGTTGTTATGAACATTGTTTGTGGTGTAACAGACAAATCAGTTTGATTAACCAGCAAATACAGTGAATCAGTGTGCTTTAGTTGGGCTCTTGACCCTTGACTTCATTTTTTTCTCTCATTCTTTGGCTGTTGTAACCATCTGTTTTTAACATGTTTGTTACAATCAAAAAGTATGACAAATCTTATTTGTTGTATATAATGACATCGTCTGTAAGTGAACCATTTCATTGATGCAACAAATGTACAATTACAATTAAATGATGTTGTATTAATTATGTAATGTTTACAGTTGAAAATCATTGTGAAAACATGTAAAAATTTATTAATTTTAGAATGATCAACATGACATTGATGGTCATTAAAATATCTCATCATGATTTTTATTTTGTTAATGGTATTTATTCTCATGTTTCTATAATAACATGAACAATGTAATTCTTTAAACACTCACAGACATAACACTTTGATGTTGTGAGATTCACAATGATCTGTTGTTTCAACAGATCAGTTGTTAGATGATTGTCATTATATATAAATGATCACTGTTTTAAATCTCAAACTGTGGTCAACCAAAGAATAAGAAAACAACTAACCAGAACATCAAAACAAGCACTGACTGTTACTGCTGGTTTCACATTTCTGTATAACAACCTGTTTATCATGTAACAAAACTAAAATTACATGAATTACTGAAAATTTCTGAAAATCAACAATATTAAATGATCATCTTAAAATTGTTGACTTTTAGAAATTTCTGGTAAAGTCACTAATCATTGAGTGTACTAAGTAATTTCAATTGTGTTCAATATTTAAACTCATTTATTAATAATTTAATTAATTGAATTGAATCTAAATAACATTTAACTTTTTCAGATCTTCAACTTTGGTCTGCTTACTGCACTGTTACATTTTAAATCATTGGATTACAAACAGTGTAAACAGACAACTTTTATTCTTTTGAACTACTTAAAACAATTACTACTGAAGTAACAGATCAATACCTACCATCAGTCTAACAATTAGTGAATAGTGTATGAAATTATGAATGATCATTTTGAAAATGAACTCAGATTCACAAACAATAATTGAAACCTAACAACAAAAGCAACCATAAGTAGGATAAATACAACCAAAAACAGTGAAAAAACATTTCAGTGCATGATGACAGGATCATAACTTATCCTTGTAAACATAACAAACAATTTAAGTAAAATAGACTTATAAGTTCAAACGTTAATTTCTACAAATTAAGTAATAATATGAATTTACTTAATTTTTTAATTATTATGAACTAAATTATTTAACCTCTTAACTGTCACCGTCCACCCTGTGGGACGCCTACCTTTACTTCACTATTTTACAATTAAATCCTAATCTAATCATGACAAACTATATATCGTTGGAAAGGTCTAAGACTCCTAAATAGGTATTTTACCACTTTTCTGTTAAAAATTATGTAGGAAAAGTAATAGATTAATTTATGACCAGAGGTGTCAAATCCAGGGTCAGAAAGTAAAAGTCCTGCCATGTGTTTATTCCACCCATGAACTCAGCAGCTGATTTCACCAGAGGAGGAACCAACTCATTCCTTTCAAGTCACAAGCAAGTTTCGAGTCAAATCCCAAGACCTCAACGAGTTGAGGTAATTAAGAGATAATTGAGAGACTAATTAAATGTTGATTGTGCATTAGTGATGAACACCTGCTGTTATTGAGAATTACAGAGGATCAGATGTTGATGTTTTATTGGTTAAAATGATGCCACCATCATGGAGATCAGTGTTTGCTTTAGTTGGGCTCTTGACCCTTTTAGTAACTGAGAATGGATTGCTTTTAAGCAATTGCAATATTGCTTCACAACAAACATTTGCACATTGCTGAATTAAAAGCTTGAGGAAGCAGATGAGCTTACACTTTTGGCTTTTATGTCACTTTAATGATCATCATGAAGGTGTCTCTCTTTGGTTTATTTACTGACGTTCAGCTGTTACAGAACTGCAGGAATTTACTATTAAACAAATGCCATCGTAATATTAAATATTGGAAAAAATTAAGAATTATATTGCTCAGGCTTTTAGACATGAACACTTATCATACGATCCTCAACAGTGGTGACAATAATTATTCATACTGTGGTGTTACCCAGCATGCATTGCAGCATGAAGCATTTTGTTGATTGTCACCATTGTTGAGATTCATACGCTGGTTCTTGATGTCTGTGTGTGTCTGAGTAGGACTGGAGTTTAAATATTTAAATGCATTAGATTTAAAATTCTTTCTCTATAACTGCTACAGCAGTAAATTCATTGCGTACTGTGGTTTCACAGAGTTGTTTATTCAAAAGCAGAACATAAATTAAAAAAATGAAAAATGTTGTATGTGTATATATATATATATACACACAGTATATTGGATGCAAACAGATAAGCACCTGATGATTACCTCATCATATGAAAACAACTAACAGTTGCTCACTGCACAGCACTGATCTCTCCGCTTTACAACAGCACATGCATTGCTACAGAGAGATCTAACACAGGAGTCAAGGGTCAAGAGCCCAACTAAAGCAAACACTGATCTACATGATGGTGGCATCATTTTAACCAATAAAACATCAACATCTGATCCTCTGTAATTCTCAATAACAGCAGGTGTTCATCACTAATGCACAATCATCATTTAATTAGTCTCTCAATTATCTCTTAATTACCTCAACTCGTTGAGGTCTTGGGATTTGACTCGAAACTTGCTTGTGACTTGAAAGGAATGAGTTGGTTCCTCCTCTGGTGAAATCAGCTGCTGAGTTCATGGGTGGAATAAACACATGGCAGGACTTTTACTTTCTGACCCTGGATTTGACACCTCTGTTTATGACAAGAGTGCACCTGAAAAAAATCTACATCATGACATGAATTCTGACCTTTGTCACAGAAAGTCTTCTTAGTTGCCTTTTTCTCTATCACGAATTAGAAATCATAAGAAATTATTTATCAGTAGAAAACTTAAAATTTCAAAATTCATCCTTTGAAACCCATTTTAAAATCAGACATTGCATTACCATGTAAATGGTACATTAAAATCATGTTACAAAATATTTTCATTCATGAATTATAAAAAATTAAGTTTGGATAGTGCACTATAATGTCTCTGTTCAAAACTGTGGGTGACAGTTAAGGGGTTAATGTAGAAATTACATATGTTTTTATGTAGTATTTACTTCACCACAAAATCATTTTTCTAAAAAGTGATCCACTATATTTACTCAATAAAATTGAGGTAACAATTTGCACTCACTTTGTTTGAGTAGATTCTATCCTATATATTGAGTAAAGAGTACCTAAATTTTACAGCTATATATGACAAACTAAAAGAAATTAGGTAATGTCTACCTAATATATGCTGTTTGTTTTTTGAACTTAAGAGAATTGTGCCTGAAAAGTCCTGGAAAAGACTAATTTTGTGAGAGTGAGATTAAGAAGATACCCTGAATATGCTTCATGCTTTACTATAAGAAAGCCACAATAAAGTTCACAATCAAAGTTCTAACCGCTTGCTTTAAACATTTTTACTTTTTACTTTTACTTCAAATACTTAAATACATTAAATATCAGAAAATTACTTTTGGTACTTAAGTACAGTATATATCAGATACTTTAAGACTTTTACTTAAGTACTATTGTAAAATTACTTTCACTTCTACCAAAGTATTTTTCTAGATATTGCATGTTTTAAAGTAAAGAATGTTGAGTGAACTCAAATATTTAAGTTCATATAACAAAGATTATCATGTTTATTTTAAGTAAAATTGTTTCAAGTTGGGTTTACTTAAAAAGTGTGATGCAAAAATGGTGCATATATATTTTAAGTAAATCTAACACATCAGTTTTATCAGTGTATGTAGTATCAGATAGAAATACCTCCTCAAAGCATCAACTGCAGAGGTTCACTTTTACAGTGTACCTATAGGAATATGACGCCTAAGCATCCATATATATGGTCCGTCAGTATTATCAGCATTTTTTGTATTGCTAATTAAATGGCGAATTTGGTAGGCAAAACACTATCATCACTAAGAATCGGGAATTTAGCGAATGGAATTTGTTTCCCCAATGGACTCACCTCTGATTCATTCAAGTTCGTTAACTTGAACACGTGAATTCACCGCATTTATCATAAGCTGATTCGGGAGTGACTGAGTTAGCATTACTTCACGCATCACTACATTATTGAAATAGACTCCACGAGTTATGTGACTGGCTCATTTAGTTGTTCAGTTGGCAATGTGCGGTACTATCTGTGTTACTGGCAGCACGCTTGTCGTTGCAATATGCTGCGCTTAAAGGGGCATACAATGCTATTTCATGCATTCTGAGTTGCTTACACTCAGGGGCGGCGTTTGCGTATGGCAGAGTATGGCAGTTGCCATACCCTAGCATTCAGAGTCATACCTGTGTCAAGTGTCAACCCTCCCGTTTTTCCCCGGGATTCTCCCGTATTTTACCATTCTATCCCGCTATGATCCCGTTTAAATATTTTCCTGTATTTCTCCCGTATATTTTAATCTTTCTATAAAAAAAAAATTTAAATCCCACTGGCGTATTTGATTATCATACTCGAAACCGGAGGGCGCGCTTGTACAGAGCGGGGTGTGTGTGTCACGATGAGACCTGTTGTTATGATAATGGCGACTTCTCTGATTGGATCCTGCTTCAGGATTGTGGTTAGCATAGTTGTTAGCTGTGTTTTGGTCATAAAAATGTTTTGATTATTATTATTATTATTATTTTAACAACGTAGAAATCATAATAGCAGATTTTACAAGATCATATAAATTTTTTATAATTTTCTCTGTGGCTTGTGCGCAGTCGCAGTTTATTGCATCAGTTAGCGTGCGATTCTGCGCATCTTTTTGATTGGCTGTCAAATTGATGAGTAAAAATGAAAAGAAGCAGGCCTATTCAATCCTCCCTGGATGCTTTTTTAACGAAAAAATTAAATATCAATCAGAATCAGGATAATGGGAGTAGCAAAGAAGAAAATGAGGACTGTAGCAGTGCTTTCAGCGAAACATCACCTGGGCCTACAGTTTCTAACACAAATCCTACAGAGAACGTTTCATCAACCAGCATTAGCTGCAACCCAGCGGAGGACATCAGCAAAACTAAAAATGAAGATCCGAGGCAACCACAGCTATTAAATTTTCCAGTCCGAAATGGGAGACGATTTTCGTCACAACTTTACAAAATTTTTGAATGGATTGAATATTCAATTTCAGACAATGCTTTGTTTTGCTTTGCCTGTCGGCATTTTGGCGGTTTTTCACTTGGGCCAGGAGAAAGAAGTGGAGCTCGGCCATTCATAGAGAGGTTTTACGTGCTGGAAAAACATGCATTCACAGTTAAAGGAACACACCGGCGGCCTTGACACCGAGATGCAGTGAAGGCATGGGCAGATTACAAGGATGTATGTGCAGGTAAAAAAACCATCAATAGCAACAGCTATTACAAACAATAGAACTGCCGAAGTCAATGAAAATCGAGCCCAAGTGAAAACTTTGCTACGTGCAACAGGTTACCTGGGACGTCAAGGTCTGCCCTTCCGTGGACATAATGAAGGAAAGAGTCAAACAACCGAGTACATTTTGTGAACTAATTGATGTTTTGGAGAAACAGACAGTGCAGTGAAAGCAAGAATGGAACGAACATATGGACATTATACATCAAAGGAGAGTCAGAATGATCTCATCACAGTGTTTGGGAACAAAATTGTTAAGACAATTGTCAACGAAGTCAAAGAGGCCAAGTTTTTTGCACTGTTAGTGGATGAAACCAAAGACCTTTCTAAAAAGGAGCAGCTTGCAGTTTTTTTGCGGTACGTACACTCTGGTGTAATTAAAGAGCGTGCTCTTGGAGCTTTTCATATGAAAGATCTCTCTGCTGCTTCACTTTCTACATTTCTTGTTGACAAGTTAACCGAGTTTGGCATAGACATGCAGTTTTGCGTTGGACAGCGTTATGATGGCGCCAGTGTTATGCGGGGATCTGTCAATGGAGTTCAGGCTAAAATTAAAGAGAAAGTCCCTCATGCAGCTTATACTCATTGCTATGCTCACAGGTTGAATTTAGTTCTTGTGAACACCATTAGGAATATTCCCGAACTGTCAGACTTTTTTGACGTGCTGCAAACATTATACACTTTCATTGCAAATAGCAACACACGGCACGTAATGTTCGTGGAAGCGCAAAAGCACCTGGGACAAAAAGTACTACAGCTGGAACGGACAAGCGCAACTCGGTGGCTATACTGGTACAGAGCGGTACAAAAAATAGTATTGCGCTATGAGGCAGTTATGGCTGTTTTGGATGCAACTGCTACAGCCCACAGGGAAGGTTCAGTCGAGGCTGCTGGACTTAAGGCAAAATTGGAGTCATATGCTTTTATTGTCAATCTTCACATTGTTGAAAAGGTACTGGCAATCACATTTGGTCTATCTGAACAGCTCCAGGAGTCTTGCCTTGTTGTCCTTAAAGCAATGGCTGTGATCAGAAGCACCAAAGAGCACCTTTTTACCATCAGATCCGACACTGAATGGGAGGCTGTGTTGGAAAAAGCGAAAAGCTTTGCTGTCACACTAGGTATTTCCCCTGAGTATGCAGCCACAGTATCCAAGTCCCGGCCTGCAAGACTACAGAAAGTGTCATCACTTTTGAGTGGGTATCTCACCGCTTCGACCACTGGATCGAGAGAGACCATGGGAGCAGACAATGCGAAAAGGGTGTACTTCTCTGTCATTGATTGTTTTGTAGCCGAATTCTGTCGCCGGTTCAGCGACAATGATGCCCTTTTACAGTCTCTCGAGGCCTTTGACAAAAACTCGCCTTTGTTCATGGATTCAGCGAAAATTGTTGTATTTGCGGACTACTACTCTGCACATGTTGACGAAGTCATCCTTGAGTCCCAGGTCAGCTCTGCAAGGATTTTTTTTAAGTGTAATGAAAAACCAACAAGTGACAACAATATTTTGTCAGATTTCATTCATTTGCAGTCTTTGCCTGTGGCCTTCAGTGAATTAATGAAACTATTCCAAATCGTTCTCACCCTACCGATCACAACAGCTTCCAACGAACGATTCTTTTCTGTCCTTAAACAAGTAAAAACGTATCTGAGGACAACAATGGGCGATGAGAGACTAAGCCACTTAATGCTCATGTCTGTGGAGAAAGCGTTGGTGAAATGTTTTGATTTGGATGAGCTTGTCACCGACTTCGCACTGCTCCGACCTCGCCGCTACCCACTTATGCAATGACAACTGCCCAGACATGGTAAGACATGTGTTTTTATATTTAATGCTGTTCTTTATTAATTGTATTTAATAGTCCATCGTGCACTATGTATAGGTATAATGTGTATGTGGGTTGATAGTTCAGGAATGTTGTTGTTGTATGTATGGCCACAATTATGCCATACCCTAGGTTTTCGTGAAACGCCGCCACTGCTTACACTGTTAAGAGTTTAATTGTTATGCGCACGCACGCACTCAGCAACACGAACGAGAGCAAGAGCGTGCTGCTCAATGTGTTTTGTTCATGATACGGAAGTCATCGGCAGCGCTGCAGTACTTGCTCGAGAAGAATGTCTCTAAAGATATCTGTTTTTGGATGTGAGGAAAAGATAACTTTATTCAGTGTTATGTGAACAGTGGATGCAATTTGTTTTTCTGGGGCAGCAACAGAGTTTCACAAACGTGCTTGTTTGTTCCCATCATTTCGGTGACAAATGTTTTTAACAAGTTACATTCTGACACTGGATTTGTACATCGTTTGATACTAAAAGACGGAGCAGTCTCAGCGATAAAGATCCACGTCACAACTAGGAGCTGCTGTAAAACTGCATCAAATATCTGTGATTGTTGCCAATCATCCCGCAAGTGCTCGCGACTCTTCAGCTCTGCCGACGGCTCGCCTCCAGGAGCTCGGCAGTTTTCGGAGAGAATCGTAAGCTGTATTTTTTATAAACCTGATTAAACTGAAGACTCCTTGAAGATGTGAATGATGCAATACTACACTATAGGTACTCAAGATTAACATGAGATTGGCCAAAACTGTGTGTGTTATGTCCTCTTTAACCTAGTCAAGTCACCTTATATCACTTACAGCATAGATTTAAGCAGCAGGAAATAACGACCACGGTGCAAACGTAATCATTTCTGCTGCGGCGCAGCTCCAAGAGAAATGGTAAATGGTCGTTGTTCAGTTGAAGTCTTCTGCATTCGAAAACCTTGGCTGCTTTCCCTGACTTCGCAGGAAGCATTTGTTCATGAAGGTCATGAAACTGATAGCGGACATGCTTCTGAGGCAGCTTAACGGTTCAATGATATAGAACAAATACAACAAGCTTTGTTGATACCCAGTCAACAATTTGATCTCACAGTGATGTCATCATGAGCTCACAGGATACTCGTGATGAGGTCACAATGTGAGGTAACAGTGAGCTAAAAGTATAACCTCACAGCACCCTCACTGTGTGCTCATACTAATGTGAGGTCAAAGTGCACTCACTGCACAGAGACTAGGTACCCAGCATGCATTGCAGCATGAAGCTTTTGACTGTCACCATTGTTGAGATTCATACACTGATTCTTGATGTCTGTTTTTAAATGAGAGGGTAGTTAAAGGGGTGGTTTACTGCTTTTTTTCTTTGCTTGATTGTGTTGCCCTGTATCTGTACTTGTACTTGTACCTGTACCTGTACTTGTGTAATGACAATAAAGTTGAATCTAATCTAATCTAATCTATTTATGGGGTGCAATATAACGTGTTTTGTTTGTTAAAAAATGCCTTATTTTTCATATATTTCACATTTATTGTAAGCTGCTTTCTCCTCTGTCATTTGAACGACCGGTTGACTTCCTGATTCTATGAAACCACTCCCTCAGAAACAGGCAATGGGCTCAGATTGGTTAGTTGGGCCGGTGTGTTGTGATTGGCTAAACTGCGTACTGCACATTGTCCGGAAGCGTTCACGCCCATTACCTTCACGGGCGACAGTCGCATGCTGCGGTGAAATGTAAATAATGGTGTCAATATTGCCGTTTCAGTTTGAGCCAGAATCAGACTCAGAAAGCGGTAATGAAGAGAGTCAAGCAGAACTTCCGCAAGCACGGCTCTTACAAAACGTTTCTGAATGGAAGTTTGCTGTTGTGATTACATATCATTGTTTGACGTTCGTACACGTTTGTCTTATACACACAAAATAGCATCGAACTAACCGGCTACTATAACCAAACAGCGTTGGCTTGTGTTTACGTTCTTGATCAAATCGAAAAATTACGTCATAAAGTATACATGGAAAATACATTTACAAAATTAGTACATAATTACAAATTCGGGTCCAAAATGTTTGTATCGTTTGTCAAAGACACAAATAGCATTTAACTAACTGGCTACTAAAGCCAGCGTTGGCATTGTTTACGTCCTTGATAAAACTAAAACATTACGTCTGAAATTATACATGCAAATACATTTAAAATGATTAAATCTTACTTACAGGTTGTGGCCCAACAACTGCTGCCTCTGTTTTTAAAGTTGGAACCGCTCCATGTTTTAGTAATAGTTTCTGTGTGAATCCGGCATTGAACTCTGTAGATTCTGGAAGCTGTCTTCCGTAAAATGCGCAGCACAAAGAGCTAAATTAGGATTGTAATTGTCAGGAACATAATCAAACATAAATTTTTAACCATTGTTGATTTACACTGGCGTAGGAAGCCCGAACACAGAAGACCTGACAGCTGGGTGAAAATAACACCGTTCGACGGCATGACTACAACTCTCCACTATAACTCTTCCTCTTCAACAAAGCCGCAGAACATGGCCTTGCCCTCTTTGGCATGTTCGGAGGGAGGGGTTTGATGGGTTTTTACGTATGCAACCCGGAAGTATCTCGTTGTAGTCCCATATGAGTCGTTTTGTAGGCATTAAACTTCCTGATTTTTAAGACGATATCTCCCCGCGTTGAACTTTCAGCGCCTCAACTTTGCAGATACTGTTCATGCGCCAACAGCAACATTATACACTATTTAAAATGAAAAAAGTGAAATCACAGTAAACCACCCCTTTAATCATGTTTGTGACTTATGCTTTTATAATCCTTCATAACTGTTTATGAGACTGCTGGATCCTATACTGTATAATCACAGAGCTATTATGTTTAGAAACTGTTGATTAATAAAAACTCACCAAGACTGCATATAGGCGTTGCAATCATCAATAACAAACCAATATCACCTGATTGTAGTCTCTTTTTGGTTTTTCTTGCCATAACAAATGTGCTTTACAAACACAGTTACAGCAGCCCCAAAAATATATAATGTATAAAGTCAAGGGTCAAGAGCCCAACTAAGGCAAACACTACTCACCACGATGGTAACGTATGTTTCACTTGTATCTTATAACAGAAATCTGTTAGCTGGGCGTGCACTCATGAGCTCATCATGTGAGAGCACTGTGATTAGGCTTGTTTGAGATGAGCAAAATCTGCGCAGAACCGATCACCGGTGATCACCGCGAGGTGCATGACGGTTAGAAAAGTGTCCGAGTTACGTCCGCCTTGCTCTGATGTTATGCTGACGTGTGCCAAAAAACTGTCGCGACGAGCGAGGCGGCTGTGTCGGATTGAGCAGTCGCGCGCAGTTGCTCTCCACCGACTGCGCTGATCAAAAGTATGATGGGAAACGACTGACTGACGACACAGCTTAATGCTCATTGGTTCAGACAACCGTGATGCTGCCTTCTCTTCTAAAATGTTTTATTTTTTAAATCTGATTTCATGCGATTATGTATCTAAATTATCCATGAATATTTCAAAACACTATGACAGTGTGATCTCTGTGTGAGATATGTGATTGTTGCCATATTTCAATAAAAATCTAAAATACATGTTTGAATTAAAATAAAAATGGATGATAAATATGCCTTTCATATGGAATTAAATAGCAAGCACTTTGAGTGTTTTGTTCATCATATTTATATTCATATAAAAGCAACATAACTGAAATTATATCATGTTTATCAGCAGCACAGCATATGAGTGAGAATAACGCGATATCTGCCTTTGATCTCGTTGGTACCTGTTCCACTTCGAGAGCTCAGAACTGTCCGTCTTGACAGCGCTTATTTCACTCCTCCCCTCACTGCAGCCGCCTACTCTCGCCTACATTTCAGGCTAGGCTAGGTGCATCTCAAACAAGCCTACTATCTCTGTGATAGTGTTGAGAAACAGGAAGTAGAATGTCCCCCAGCGACTGATATTTGAACTGCCTCCTCTCAACCTGCTCAACATTTTGAATTCACAATGAGCTCATATATTACTCACACTGTGAGGATCACCGTATGAGAATGGTGTGATGTCACTGTCATCATCGCGTGACCTCACGTGTTGACTGGGTAACTAAGTGGATATTTAATTACTTAATACTGATTTCTCGCTAGAAATAATTTCAGACACCATCTTTATTTTGCTCAACCACACAGAATTGTGGGTATCAAGGCAGCAAAGGATACATCTATTTTCCCTTTAAATATTGAGCAAATGAAGGTATCTTAGGAGGTAGGAAGTAAGGCTGACATTGGATTCGACATATCTTGATGCCTTCCTTCCTCGAAATGTGTCTTCCAAAGGCATGCAGCCATAATTTCAGCGTTGATTCTGCTCCGGTATCAGACACGCTTGTTCTGTCTAGTCGTATTGGAAACATGCTTGTTCTTAAGCTCTTGGTTGTATTGGGAACATGCTTGTTCTTAAGCTACCTGGTCGTTATTAGGAACATGCTTGTTCTTAAGTTATAGCTGTATTATTGGGAACATGCTTGTTCCAGAGCAATCCGGTCGTTATTTAGAACATGCTTGCTCTTAAAGCTGTAGTTGTATTGGAAACATGTGTTTCTTAAGTCTACCTGGTGTTATTGAGAACATGTTGCTTAAGCTTTTAAGGTATGGGCGACATATTCATTAGGTCATCTGTTGAATGCAACATGCTTGTTGCTACAGGTTATGTGGGTTTTGCCAACATATTTGTTTTGGTCATTGGTTAAGAACAAAATCCTTGTTGCTTAAGGCTTTAGGATTTTGCTATCAGTTTGTGTTGGCAGGGAGTTCTTGCCCAGAACAGAACCATACCGCCAATCCAAACTGCATGCTAATGGTCAATCATCTTTGACGACAGTGGTCCTGACAGAAATAATGTTAACATCAGCATTGCGTGACTACGTGTATATAGTGTGTGTTAGTGTTATCTGTAGATTTCAACTTCTGTATAACCTCTAATTGACATACCATTCAAATTTCATATAAATAAATTGTTCTTTTAATCCAAAAAGCAAATTAAAGTTCCTTAGAACTGGTTCTCATTGAAATACAAATGTTGTGTAATCCCACGTATTTGGGATGCACATTTAAAACTAGAATATAATCTAATTTCAGTCATTTACATGTGCTTCATTAACACGTAATCCTTTTCTGGATTGCAATCCTCCATCGAAATGATAAATTTAATTATTCCAGCTGCTGTGAGAAAAGGCAATAAATAATCTGCTACCTGCAGGATCCTCACATGTGATACAGCATACTAGCCGGGACTCCTTCTTTATGTTTACAGATGTGATGTAAGGACGCAAAGACAAAGGGCAGCATGCCTGTATTTCCCGTGGAAACCTACTAGTACCATTAAAATTAGAAAGCATTATTACAAGCTTACCGTTATGAATCAGGCTAAGGTAAGGAGATAGTTTTGAATGCTGGCAGGTTATGTTCTTGCTCAAAAATTTATTTCAGATCATTTTTAACCAAAAAAAAAAAAAGTTACGGACTGCAGTTTTAAGTTAGTGCTGGTTAAGTTGTTTTTCTCACCTCACGGCAGCATCAGGCTGATGAACTCTTACATTGTCATACTGACATTCATTGTCTTCCGGTCTGTTCGTCTCTTTCTTTCGGTGGTGTTGGACAGTCGTGTACTGCATCTCCTCAGTATCTCTGGATTCAGGAGTTTTTCCTCTGAATCTGCTGGGTTTCACATTGGCATACAGAGCATCACTGTCTGTATCAAGTTTAGAAAGAGGCTCTGAAACTCTCTGTGACACGTCAGAATAGAGATCATTCTGAAATAGAAGACAATACATAATTAAGACAAATTAATCAGTTTGATGAGTGTAGCTTCTCAGTTTTCAGCAGTTTGTCTCAAACTCTTCAGATCAAGAACCAGTCCAGATGAAATCATACCAATGTTTTGATGTAAAATACATATATATATATATATATATATATATATATTTTTTTTTTTTTTTTTTTTTCTGCTTTACCTGTTTGACTGTGAGGTCTTCAGTTTTAACGTTCCTTTGTTTTGTCCTGTGATAATATCATATTTTTAAAGATTACTAATATAATCAAAAAGAGTCATTGACTGCTGCATTAAACTAAAAATAAACAAATAAAATCATAGCATTGTTTTACTGAACTCACATTATAAACCATATTTTTATGATGATGGTGATGATTATGATGATGATGAATACTCCTCCAGATGCAGCTGTGATCACAAACACATTCGTACCAGCACCAAGATGAACTGAAAGATGAAGATCATCATAATTAACAAACTGATGAATGATGTGAAGATACAAGAGTGTGTTAATAAAAGCTTCACCTGTGACAGTAACAGTATCTGATCTCTGAGATCCATGTTGATTGTGAGCCTCACAGTAGAAGCGTCCGCTCTGTAGAGCACTGAAACTCTGTCCAGATCCAACAGCTGAGCTTTGATTCTCCTTAAACCAGCTGAAGTTCAGAGCAGGTGGGTTTGAATCACTGCTGCAGATCAGAGTCACTGAATCACCTTCCACTATTTCACCAGATGGACTGATGGACACTGATACGTTCCTGGGTGGGTCTTAAACAGACAAAAATAAAATTCACAATAAACATTAGAAAATTACGAATTTAGAAATTGTAAAAGAGTCATTAAAAGGTGAATCAAAATGTTCTTGATATTTTCACATTTGAGTGCTTACTCTACATTAAAAACACACCAGAAGTTTCAAAACTTCAAACTAACTCCCCAGTTTAAAATATTATTATTTTCTACTCATCTGGAATGCCAGGATTTGACATCTGAAGGATTCACTGAAAAAAAAGATTTGTTGGATTTACTCAATTGAATTATGGACATTGGTTCCACACATTTAGTTTGAGTTCACAGTGTCCTAAACATTTATGTGGTTTCATTATAATACTTAATAGTTAATCAGATGTATTTTCAAAAATTAATGTGTACATAGTCTTTTTAAGTTATCCTAACATAATTCAGTTATGTTAGCTTAACATTATTATTTTATTTTAGATGCTTCGATTATGTTAATTCGGTGCAATTAAATTAAGTTAGCTTAACATAATTTTGATAACTTGTACAAATTTTAATGGTTTGTTGTTTCATTGAAAATGCATCATTTAAAGGACATGTCTAAACAATATTTTGCTTTCAAAAACTTAGCATGAATAACTTCTCTGATGATTACATTTAATCATCAGAGAAGTTATTCATGCTAAGTTTTGAAAGCAAAATATTGTTTAGACATGTCCTTTAAATGACGTATTTTTCAAATGATTAAATAAAGGCTTTACAGAAGGTTTTTGTGTTATTGAAAATGAAATGAAACAACAAACCATTAAAATTTGTACAAGTTATCAAAATTATGATAAGCTAACTTAATTTAATTGCACCGAATTAACATAATCGAAGCATCTAAAATAAAATACTAATGTTAAGCTAACCTAACTGAATTATGTTAGGATAACTTAAAAAAAACTATGTACACATTAATTTTTGAAAATACATCTGATTAACACAAAAGTATTATAATGGGACCACATAAATGTGTAGGACACTGTGAACTCAAACTAAATGTGTGGAACCAATGTCCATAATTCAATTGAGTAAATCCAACAAATCTTTTTTTTCAGTGTTGTGACATCACAATTTCCCATCGACACACCCTTAACTTGTGTCATCATTGTATGTAATGAAGGAGGCTCAGAACAACTCATGTCTGTTCATCAATCACATTAGTTTAAACTCTTTTGAATGTTTAAATTGGCCAGGCTTAAAACACGTGCAAATGATAAACTTTGAGGATGCGCAACAGTGGCCCGTCAACTGTCCTGAGCGTCTTTTAGGCTGGCCTCAGCCAGTCGGTTGAGATCGCCGTGGGCCCCTATAATCGTCACCACCTTTCACCCCACTAGCGACGGCCCTGCGAGGACCCCAGTCGATAAATAAATGTCTTCTTAACCTAAAGCATAGACAGTAGCACCTCCTGCTGGATCATCTGTCTGTCATTAGAAAGTTGCAAAGTTTAAACAAAAGCTTATTTTATGGGAGGAATTACGTCCTGGAAGATTTAAGTCCTCATGAGATGCTTAGAAATAAATTTGAATTTATTTATTTTTATTTATGTTTATGTAGTTTGTAACTCATACCTTCCACCTTGAATCTCCACAGACAAATGAATCTCCTAAGACAGACGGATCTCTACAAATAGATGAATCTCCTAAGACAGATGGATCTCCACAGATAAATGAATCTCCTCAGACAGACAGATCTCCAGAGATAAATGAATCTCCTCAGACAGACAGATCTCCAGAGATAAATGAATCTCCTAAGACAGACAGATCTCCACAAACTAATGAGTCTCTTGAGACAGACAGATCTTCAGAGATAAATGAATCTCCTAAGACAGACAGATCTCCACAAACTAATGAATCTCCTCAGACAGACAGATCTCCAGAGATAAATGAATCTCCTAAGACAGACAGATCTCCAGAGATAAATGAGTCTCCTAAGACAGACAGATCTCCAGAGATAAATGAGTCTCCTAAGACAGACAGATCTCCAGAGATAAATGAGTCTCCTAAGACAGACAGATCTCCAGAGATAAATGAGTCTCCTAAGACAGACAGATCTCCAGAGATAAATGAGTCTCCTAAGACAGACAGATCTCCAGAGATAAATTAATCTCCTAAGACAG